>NW_016803673.1:3059610-3115572 GCF_001698545.2 Rhinopithecus bieti | reverse complement strand
AACCATTTCCAAAACCAGGAAGTTCTTTAGTTCCTCAAGTGTTCATGGGCCACAGAACTTAAGGATTTTTTTCACCAAGCACTGAATCAGGTCCTGCGGCAACAGAAAATAACCAAGGGAGACCCTTCCTCTCAGTCATTCCATTCATCTCTATGTGATCACCCACTCGCCAATTAAATATGCAGCCAAAAGAATGAGCACTAGCACCTGGGGTTTGCTGGGAGGGGTCTCTGGGGTAGGAGAGGGTGGTTCTAGATGCAACAAGGGTGGCCACAAGCATGTGAGGTTCATTATACTAGCGATGGGTCCCACAGGTTCATTATTCTATTCTCTCTACTTTTTACATGTGTTTAAAGTTTTCCACTAAAAATGTGGTGTGTTTTTTTTAAAGGAAACCATTTAACGCCTAAAATAGGTCGAAATGGCCCCTGTGAGTGACGGTTCCTAAAGCGACAAAGGACACAATCTCCCCCGAAGGCCATGGGCGGCTCTCCCTTTCGGGGGACCTGCAGTGCGGGTGGCCTCTGGCCGTCCTGTAACTCCATCGGTTCTGGAAGCTCTGCCCAGAAGCCTGGCAGCACGGGCATTTGCCCACATCTGCCTGTGTTAGCAGTCCTGTGAAAGCTCCTCGTTCGAGTCCTTTAACCTTTTATACGGAACAGCAACACATTTTTGCTTGCAGTTCCTCACTGGGGCTGCGTGGCTAAGGGGCTGCACTGGTCCTCTCCCAGCACACAGGGATCCCGTGTCATGGTAGGGCTCTCCCACCTAGGTCAAGACAAGCAACAGACCCCACTGGGTGCTGCTCTGAGGCTACCGACCTTTCCCAGTCAGCATCTCTCCTCAGTGGTGGCATGCGGGTTGAGGGGTGAGGGGCAAACCCTGAAGACACCGCCTTTAGTGTAATTTCCCCAAAACCCACCTGTGTCTCCTGTCCCAGCCTCTCTGAAGCTCAGTGTCTGTTTTTGTTTGGTTTTCTGTTTTTGTTTGGTTTTTCCTGTCAGCTACAGACTCACGTTTCCAGCCCCATAAGGTCTGACCAGCCAGCTTAGCACAAAGCTGAGAAGGAGCTGCTCATTGGTCCACTGTGCTCTGCCAAAAGTTTCGAGTCCCCTTGATAATGCTGTCCATTTACCCTTTCTCCTCCTCTCAGATAGAGATTTTTCAGTGTGGTCTAAAGTCTTTCACCATTAAGTCGATGCCTCAGGCTTGATTTCTGGGCTTGACAGTTAACATCTCACCCTTCATACAAGCTACCGCCAAGGGCTACCTCTCTGGAATGTCCTGTCAACCCTAAATTTAGCCAAGTGCAAGATATGAGTATCCCATTGTTTCATAACGCCACACCACATGGTTTCGTTTTTTTTTTTTTTTTTTCTCAAGATCTTCCATGAAAGATGGCAGTCTTCGAGTTGACCTCTGGGTTATTAAAATCTCAATCCATTTATTCCCCGCGGGGCTGGGTGTGCCTGGGGCTTGGCATAGGGGTAGATGGGGATCCATGGTGGCAAGTGGGATGCTCCCAGCCCTCCATCCCTGACCGCGGGCCCGTGGCCCACCCTCCTGTCTCGAAGGGGAAGGAGTCCTGTCTAAAGGCCCAGGATCCCATTGGGCTCCCTTCTGCACAGCAGTTCCACGTCTCGGAACAGGAGTCCCAACACCCATGAGATGGAACTGGGCGGCACTGACTCCTCCCGGGCTGCCGGTCTGGCTTCAGTCACCCTCAGTCACATCCAGCTCCAGAGCTGATGGGTGTGAGCAGGAAAGGGGCGGGAGAGCACACCCAGCCCAGCTTGCAGTTTTCCAGCAGGCACGGGAGGCCCCTCCTGCTGCGCCATGCCGCCGCCTGCTGTCCGCACTGCACCGCAGAGCCAGCCCTGCAGGGACCTTGGCTTTCTGCCCATCAGTTATTGTCCCTGGGGCTGTTGAGGAAGAAGATATGAGGGGCACTAAGGTTGCTGGGGGTGGCACACAAAGATAGGACAAAAAGTGGAGAAAAGGAAATAGCTCCTTCAGCCAGTGGCTTAAAGGAAAACACATGCCAAGGTTGATTGCTAGACCCGTGATAAGCCGTGTGACCCTCCTTGGCACCCTAGGGCAAATTGGAAAGAGCTGAGTACCTCCCTACACACCCTTGCACATGCCCCGCACACGCCACCCCTCCATGCACACTCATAAACTCTCCCACAGACTACATACATGTCTACACACGACACCTGAAACACTACAACACACAGGCATGCGCACACACACACGTGCTCATGCACTCAGCTACAAACACCCACACACACATTACACACCCCACACCCCTACAGCCCCCCACATGCACAACACGCACTGTATACCCACCTATCCACACACAGAACACGAAGCACACAACCTCATTACACAAACACATTTAACAAACACACCTACACACCTACACCGCACCCACTCTCCCTCTCCTCACCCCTCATATTCGCTTCAAGCTGCCCCGTGTAACTTCTTTCCTTCTTCAAGCCCTCCTTGAAATTGATGTCGGCTGGGCGCGGTGGCTCACACCCGTAATCCCAGCACTTTGGGAGGCCGAGGCAGGCGGATCATGAGGTCAGGAGATCGAGACCATCCTGGCTAACACGGTGAAACCCCATCTCTACTAAAAATACAAAAAATAGGCCGGGCGTGGTGGCGGGTGCCTGTAGTCCCAGCTACTCAGGAGGCTGAGGCAGGAGAATGGTGTGACCCTGGGAGGTGGAGCTTGCAGTGAGCCGAGATCGCACCACTGCACTCCAGCCTGGGCGACAGAGGGAGACTCCATCTCAAAAAAAAGAAAAAAAGAAAAAAGAAAAAAGAAATCGACCTCAAGGCGAGCATCAGTGTTCATGGGGGGAGGCCGGCATTTGCTTCTCTTTTCTCCTCCCAGCACAGTTCCTGGTCCCTGGGTCCCCGGGTCCCACCCCTCCTGAAAGGGACCCAATAGGATCCAGGAGGTCCAGGGAATCTTAGAAAAGGAACAGGACTGTGGAGGAGGAAAGGGGGTTGCTTTTGGTTTTGTTTTTAATTTCCATTTCACACAACCTGGTGCCTGAAAGAAGCGCGGCTTGCATCCCGCCAGGGTCTCTACTCTAGGCTGCTGGGAGGTTTGCCTAGGCCCTGACTTAATTAAAGGAAAGTTGAACACCTCCCATCTCTGGAGGCCATCACTCTCGGGATGGCACGGATTCCTAGCAGCTGGGCCTGCAAGCTCATCTCGCTGCTGTCGCCGGAAATCCCGCGTGCCCTGAAGGCCCCGCAGCGCCCCAGTGCCGGGACCTGGCGCCAGGTGTTTCCGTTGGTGAAGTCGTTTGTTTGTTATTTACTACCACCTGCTGGTAGAACACAGGTTCTGCACCCCCAAGTGAACGCTGCCAGCAACGCACAGAACATTTCCAAACCTGGAGAAGATAATGAGGAGAAACCAGGATTGTTCCATCGGCCGCACCCTGGAATTCCTAAGGGAGGGTAAGGCCCACCGGATCTAGCTTGCTCTTTGGTAAACTCAAGTCACTTGCCCCAGACAAACCCCCATTTGGCCGGGCCTTGGTTCCCCAAGTAGGAGATGAAACAGACACCTTCCACGGTTTCCTTAGACGCCAACATTTCTACTCTGATACCTCTACTGCTTAACAACATTTAAAATTGCCTGGCAGACAATGGTGCCAGGAAATAATAATGTTTTAATATTGGATTTTCTGTCAAGTCCAGAGAAGTAAGTACATCAGCCCTGGGTGCCCTGCAGACTAGGAAGCCACGTTGTGTCCCTCCTCCCTTGGAGAGGGCCACCCACTTTCTGTCACTCCCTACTTTACCATGTCTACTCGGGCAAAAGGCAAAGACAACACTGAGGTGCCCACATGGCGTTGACATATCTACCTGAGGGGCAGAGATGCCCAACAGTGAACATTTCGGTTTGTCCCCTTTTTCTTTTTTTTTTTTTGGAGACGGAGTAGTCTCACTGTGTCGCCCAGGCTGGAGTGCAGGGGCGCAATTTTGGATCACTGCAACCTCCACCTCCTGTGTTCAAGAGATTCTCCTACCTCGGCCTCATGAGTAGCTGGGATTACAGGAGAGTGCCACTAGGCCCAGCTAATTTTATTTTGTATTTTTGGTAGAAATGGGGTTTCGCCATGTTGGCCAGGCTGGTCTTGAGTTTCTGACTTCAGGTGATGCGCCCGCCTCGGCCTCCCAAAGTGCTGGGACTATAGGCGTGAGCCACCACGCCTGGCCAGTTTGTCCCTTTCAAATGAAGTCTTAGGTGACAAAAGAGACCATTCAAAAATAGACATTCTTCTATAAACAACTGGTACATCACTTAGCAAATCAGTAAGACTTCTTTATTAGAAAAGCTCAGCTAGCCACACTGTGCAGAATGATTTGGTAATTCTTCTTATTTTAAAGTACACTTTTACATCTTTCACTGGAATATGAAAGTATCTGGGAAAATGAGCAGAGGTCAGCTAGTCTGCGTGTGAACTGGATTGTTTTAAAGTATGATGTATTCACTAAGTGTACACTGCAGATCAAAGAGTTTAAGGAACATGATTTTCCTTTCATTTTAATGAATTCAGGGCTTAGAATCAGCTTTTTTCTCCCACATCTCAAGGGCAGCGAGGATGCCATAGCCCACGCAATCTGTGAGAAGAAAGTCAGCAGCAAGCAGAACCATGAACCCAGTGTTCTGGGAGGGAAAGGATACAATAGGATATGACTCACCAAGCATGTATGCTAGAGTGCATATGATGAGCCTGGCCCTGTTCTAAGCCTGTCTTTGTTCTAATTCAAATATTAATTCATGTAGTTTTCTCCCTACGAAAGAAGTAGTCACAGAATCCCATTTTACAGATTAGAAAACCAAGGCACAGGAAGAGGAAGTGACTTGCCCACAGCCATACAGCTCACAGGCAGTGGAGCCTGGATTTGCATACAGCCAATCCAGCTCTGGGGCTGCTTGCTGCCACCTGACTTTTACGAGGAGGAGCACTGTGATCATGAGGACTAGAGGCCCGAACTATGCCCTGCAATCTGCATTCCACTTGCAACCTGCCTTTGGGCGACTCATTTTACCTCCTAGCCAGGGCTTCCTGTTCTTCATGAGGACAGCATTGGGCTCCAAAGCCACGGAGGTATTGGTAGGCCCCTGTGTGGCGCCCGATGTCACCTGGGGACCCAGCTCCTGAGGGCTGCTTAGGCTGTGGCTGCTTCCCAGGCACGTGGGGCAGCCCATCCTGAACAAAACTGAAATGCTCACATCCAACCTTCCCTGGTGTGGGAGATTAAAGATGGCCACGCCTTCTTGCTACTCTTCCCAGGGCAGGGGGCGGGAGGGGGCCGGTGTCTCAATCCCCTCCCTGGAACCTGGGCTGGCCCCAGTGACAAGCTCCATGAATAGAATCAGACAGAAGTGTATGCTGGGGTATCGGTGGTGAGATCATGGGATGCCTGGCCACTGGCCCTACCTTCCACCCAACCACTGCCGCCCTTGGACTCTGTGGAGTGCTTGTGCCAGGAGCAGTCAGCCAGCCACCATGTAAAAAGGCAGGTGAAGCCAGCCCCAGGGAGAGGCTGTGAGGAGGGAAGATGCCTGGCCAGCCCCAGCCATTCCAAGCGTGCCCTCCCAGGCACCAGGCACGGCGATGAAGAATCTGTCTTGGACATACCATCCCGGCAGATGCAACGTGGAGAAGAGCCAAGGAACAAAGCTGATGCCAGAACTGAGATCCAGATGTAAGTCCCCGGGTGAGCCAGCCCAGCTCTCTTAGGCAGTTCAAGGCAACCCACCTAAGTCCAAGTCACTACAGAGCAGAGTCGAGGCCTCCTTGCCATGTCCTGCCCCAAACCCTGACCCACTAAATCAGGAGCATAATAAACTCAGTGTCATTTTATGCCATTAAATTGGAGGGTAGCTGGTTAGGCTACAAGAGATAACTGGGGGACATACGCAAGACTGGGTAATTTACAAAGGAAAGAGGTTTAATGGATTCACACTTCGGCGAGGCTGGGGAGGCCTTGGGAAACTTACAATCGTGGCAGAAGGGGAAGCAAACACGTCCTTCTTCACATAGAGGCAGCAAGGATAAGTGCAGAGCAAAGGGGCAGAGCAGCGGAAAGTCCTTTATAAAGCCATCAGATTTTGTGAGAACTCACTGTCACGAGAACAGCGTGGAGGTAACCACCCCCATGATTCAGTTACCTCCCACCGGGTCCCTCCCACAACATGTGCGGATTATGTGAACTACAGTTCAAGATGAGATTTGGGTGGGGACACAGCCAACCATATCACGGAGCATCAGAGTAATGCAAACTGGAGCTCTGTCAGTTCCCAGTTACCACAGGGATCGGGTCCCCAAAGCTGGTGGTAGTCACAGGAAATAAATAAATATAAAAAATCCCCCATATATAAAGTATATTCACACCCGACAGGACTTGCTGTGAGTACCATTACTACCACTAAGATGATGACAATGGCAACTCCATTCTTGTTCATAATCATGGTGAGTAGTCAATGATTGTAACCAGTGACCACAGTAAGTAATTAGTGAATTACAGACACAATTCCCTTTATACAGAGCAAGCCAACAAATGGGATCCTAGGAAAGCTCACCTTACTGATAGGAAAACTGAAGGGAGCTCTGACGGGGTGCATGACTTGCCCAGTAGCACAGCTGGGAGGAAGCAGAGTCTGAATGGGAACCAAGTCTGTGTGATTCTGAGCCCTGACCTGTAGCCACGGCCCCTCCCATCTGGGAGTGACAGTCACTCGCTTCCCTTCTAGAAACACTTCAGGCTGCATGCTGCCCCCTGTGACCTGTCTGCTGTTTGTTCCTTCAAGACTAATTCTCTGGACCGGCACGGTGGTTCACGCCTGTAATCCCAGCACTTTGGGAGGCCGAGGCGGGCGGATCACAAGGTCAAGAGATCGAGACCTGGCCAACATGGTGAAACCCTGTCTCTACTAAAAATACAAAAATTAGCTGGGCGTGGTGGCAGGTGCCTGTAGTTCTGTTACTCAGGAGGCTGAGGCAGGAGAATCGCTGGAGCCCAGGGGGTGGGGAAGGTTGCAGTGAGCTGAGATCATGCCACTGTGCTCCAGCCTGGCGACAGAGAGAGACTCCATCTCAAAAAAAAAAAAAAAAAAAACTAACTCTCTGAAGCCGCTGGGGCTGCCCATGGAGAGGGGCCTCACCCGAATAGAAACGCAGGCAGCAGAGGGCAGCATCTGGTCCCCGGGTGCTGGGGGCAGGCTGGCCTGGGATTGTCCACACCACAGGGACCCAGGTCAACTGCCACAGGCTCGCTCTTCCACTAACCTAGCTGAACTCCTACCATGAGCCCTGCGGGAGCTGGCTCCTCAGCCCTGGAAGCAGCCGGCCGAGCAGACAGCATGAGCAGAAACAGGGGGATCCTGGGGTGGGGAGGTCCCAGATGAGGCCATCTCGTCTCCCAGTAAACCAACCAAAGACTGGGAGGAGGTCAGAGTTCTGCAATGAAGATTGTGGATGGGGTCAATCAGAGGAGGTCTGCGGTGAGGGTGAGGAGGAGGAACTCCCCTTCCCCTTCCCCTGCCTCCCGCATCCCCTGCTTCCCCAGGATCTTCCCAGGGAGGGGATGGGGGCAGGTATATCCCTCTGTATGCCAAGAAGCCTCTTCCCTCATCTCTCCCTCTCCCGTGTCCCTCTGCTCCCATCTTGCTTCTTCTGTCGGGTGTGCCCTTGTCACCCAGAGCAGCAGCGACAGGTGTGAAGCTGCAGGGTGTGGCGCCCGCTTCCCTCTCTCCGTGTCCGATGAGGCTGTGCCAAGTTCTCTTGCACAGGAAACCTCAGAGCCAGCTTCTGGTTGACAAACCCCAGCAAGTCCCACGTCCCTGATCACAGGTGTAGAGGCTGCAGAGGGTCACTGGGGCCACCTCTTCCCCACCCCTCATGTCCTGCCCCTGCCTCTGCAGGCCCCGCTCATAGCCCAGTGAGAAAGAACCCGTGTCAGCTCCCGTCAGGCGAGGATGTTCCCAGAGGGAAACCGGCTTCAAGCTGCACCTGCCATTGGGGGGTCTGTGAGGGGCAGGAGCACAGCTCTAGGCATGCCAGGGGCTGCCCAGACAGCTACACCGAGAGACCTCCCGACTGGAGAAGAAGGCCCGGGGCCTCCAGGGTCAGGCCTGTCAGAGACAATTTCACAGCTGAGCGCACTGGAGGTTTGCTCTTCTCTGAAGCCGTTGGGGCCGCCCATGGGGAGGGAAACGCTTCTAGAAGCTCTGGTCAGAGCAAGGATGACTCTGTGCACTCCGGCTCTCCTTGGACTCCCCAGAAATGTCTGGGCTGGGTTTGGTTTCTTTTTTAATCTGGATGCCTGATACACAGCAACACCTGACATTCAGCCCAACAGGAAAATCTGGCTGTGCCCCTATGGTGGCTCCAGCCAGGTGACAAGAAACAGTGCTAAGCAGGCCAGACCTACCCCCACTCCGGCAGCGCCCATTCTTCTTGGGGAGACAATGTCGTCGAATGGATGCATGAATGAATCTGGCATTACTCACTGCCTCAGCTTCCCCACTGGACTAGCCATTGAGCAAAGGCTTTTTGACCTTTTGGTGATGGGGCTGCCCCCTGGCAAAGCATCGTTGTCATAATGGAGAGAGACAATGCACACTTTCAAAATGGAAGTCTCATGTACAAAAACCGAGGAGAAGGGCCCTCGGGGGGCACAAACCTGTTGATAGGCAAAGGTGCTCGCCCTTCCTCTAACTGTCCTCATTCCCGGGCCCTCCAGCCCCCAGAACGCAAACAACACTTTCACCCTCCCGCTCTGCTGGGCTATCTTGGCCACAGCCTTCTCTCGGGCTGAAAAGGACTCCTACCTAGTTTCCATAAGGAAATCTTTGTAGCAGTCCCAGCGGAAAAGTCAAAAGTTTGACTTGAAAAAAGGAGCTACTTCAAAAGCATTGTCAGACCGAGGTGAGGGTTCCTTTAAAATGCATAAATTACAGGGGCATCCATTAATCCACCTCTAGGCCACCCTGCAGCAGGGGCTCTGGGCTGGGGGTGCCAAAGGGACAGAGGCCAGCACACCTGGGGGAGGCAACGTGAAGGAAATCCACATAGGATAAGAGTAAATTAATGTGTTTATTACTTACTGCTTGGTGTGTGGGTGTGTGTGTGTGTGTGTGTGTGTGTGTGTAGAAAATGAAAGAAAATGTAGAGTTTTTTCAATAATAAAAAGGGAGTTGCACTGCGGGGCCCCTAAAGCTTGTGAAAAATTAAACTCGACGGATTCAAACTGTCCTATTTCCACTTCAAAAGAGAAGAGGCACTGAGCTCTTCCCAACTTATCTTCAAACGCCCAGCACCCTAGAAAGTTTCTTTAAAAAAATAAAGGCTCCTGTTCCCCCAAGCACTGTACCGGTTACTGTACCCACTGTCTCTCCCTCTTCTAATTATACCCCTGTGAGTCTATTAATCAACTGGTAAATTATTTAGAGAGTCATGCGCTGTCTTCAGCGAGTACAAACACACCGCATGCAAAGGCTTGCTGGAAACGGGCAGAGGGTCCCTCAGGGTCTCCCCTCCACGGGAAGACAGCTTGCAGCTCGCCGAAGCTGCTCTGCTAAAAACAAGAAATAGCGTTCCGCTTACCTCCTCAGATGGGGAGATTTACTTTGTCTTTCAACTCAGCAACTCTTTGCAAGTTTTAACAAAAGAGAAAACTGGTCTATTGTCGATCTTTAGTGTGCATTTAGTGATGAGAATATTAATTCCCCCTTAAAAATGAAGCACTTTGGCTGAGCTCTGATCCATGCCTCCTGGGATCTGGACTCACGGAAGGCTCTTGAAAACACATAATCATCCCAATTGGGGGCTGCTTTGGCTTGTTTGTATTACGATGGCTGCATTTGCTAGGGAGGTCTCATTACCAGAAAGGGTGCAAATTAGCTTCTTGAAACTCAAATCTCCCGCCTTTTCTCGGGTTCTATTAGGCCATGAGGGACCTTTCCAGCAGAAATATTTAGGAAATGTAGGGATGTGTGGGAGGGGCACAGGTAACAATTCGATAATGATCTGTCTTCCACATCACCTCTTCTACATACCAGGGCTTTCGCTTTTAGGGGAAACTCATTACCAATTAAATAGCTGTTTTCTCTCACAACAATAAGAATGGGATATGTCTGGTATGTGCCAAGGAATGTGAGCCTTTCTACAACAGAACTGCTTTAGCTGTTGGGAGATGCTGGCGGGCCGGGGCCACAGGGTCAGCTGCCAGTCAGGAGCTCATTGTAACTGGGCTGATGAACCAGTTGGGCAGGTGTCGCAGAGTGTATGGAGAGACAGGAGATGTGAAAAGCTAGTCTGACTCAGAAGTCCCACTGCTAGGGAGGTGGCGTGGCTGGCGGGCTCCTGACCATGCAGTTCCAGCATGTTCCGAGCGCGCTGTGGACAGGCTGAGATGAGCATCTCATGCGCCTGGAGCAAAGACAGAAACCAACAAGGACAAGACCCGCCTTTGGCTGTTTTTAATCTCCTCCCTGGATAGCTACTCTCCAGGGGAAGTCCAAGCAACACACGAGAACGAGAACAGTTCCCTGGGCCAGGGCAGAAGCCAGGCCTTCTGGCTGAAGAGCCGGCGTTGTATAATTAATTAGGCCTGGCAACCTGGAAGTAGGTTATATCCACCATTAACAGTCCCTGGACCCTAATTTATGGCTAAAATTCTCATGAGAAACGCTAAAAATAAAGCAGTGCAGACTTCAGACTTCTTTGTGTTGGGTGAGTTTGAACAACAGAGTGAGGCCCATGAGCAGGGGTCGTTTCATATTAAGTGAAAATTGGGAAGCGATATTCCAAGGGGCAAAGAGAGAATATGGCCAATTTCCTTGGGAAGCTCTGGGCCTCCAGAATTCAGAAATTTCAAACACCCTTTGGTAGGAATGGAGCTGTGGGGAAGGAGCTGAGGACGTCATTTGGCCGTGGTGGCCACTATGGGCCACCGCTGATTTAAGCAGAGAACTGAGATCTAGTAGCGCCTTTGCTTGGGTTCCGGGAGGAAAGAGGGCATCTCCACACACTGCTGTAGCACACGGTGGCAATGGAGGCCGGCGGCAGCAACCATCTCATTTTAAATGATACAGAAACAGCTGAGAACTTCTTTTTCCAAAAGCCCAGAATCGTTTTTACTTGTTTTGTACTAGTGTAAAAGTGACAGGAGCTCCCTGGCAACTAAGGCTGCATGATTTAAGCTCGACCCTGTTTATGGTATGCAGAGCAAACTCCTGGTGACTTTAATGGAGGTTGCCTGTATAAAGAACGCCACGTGTGGAGCCCTGGGGAATAAATTTGTTCTGTTCACTGCAGCTCAAGTCGGAATGAGTTTAGGAGGTCGGACCTATATATTTCAAAGTCCAGGCACAGAATAAGCATCTCCCCAATCCTCTGTCCACAGTGCCGTCACCAAGGGCCTGGGATCAAGGGGTTGAAGATGCGCTAAGATGGGGCCCTGGGGTCCTTTGCCCAGGAAATGTGGAAAGATGGGAAAACAGCACAGTTATTAATTTTGCTGCTGATTCGAAAGAAGGAGGTGTTGGCAGCACCTGTGAGGACAAAAACAGAACTAAGTCTGCAGAGGTCACTCATGAGGCCTGGAGTGGGGATAAGAGCAAGAGGCTCCACGGGGAAAAGATGACATCTGGATCTGTTCGGCTGAGCTGGTGACGGTGGTGAGTATGACCGTGAGGGTGGCAGGGATGCACAATAACAAAAGCTCACATCTCTGGGGCACGCAGCTCCAAGGTGAGTGGAGAGAAGGCACAAGTCTGCAATGGCAGGGGTCCCAGTGAAAGACCAGCAGGAGGCCAGCAGCCGGGAGCACAGGCAGGGTGGAGTCCCCAGGGAAGGAGGTCCAGTACCCACTAGGGCAACGAGGGGGTACCCAGGAAGAGTCTACAGTGCCTGGTTTGGGGAGTGGTGAGGATGGGGTTTCTGCACTGGTGGCTAGATGGTAGGGTGTTCTGGCAGTGACACCTGCAAGCTCAGAGATGATACGGGCCTCTGCCCCATGGTGATGAGGTCTCCATGTCTTTACAATAATCTCATTTGCTGAGCTCCTGAACCTTACAGATGAAAACTCCTAACAGGCAGGGGAGTGACTGGGTACTTTCCTATGTTCCCAGGAATGCTGCTGGCACCCAGTACAGACCTAGGATTGAAGAGGGGAATCTGGAATGTCTCCAAGGACTCCCCAAAGGTATATGGGAGAGCAACCAACCAGCGGCTCCTCTTCTGGAAGTTCTGAAGGCCTCAGGATACAGCAGCATGTCCTCCAGTTTCAGGAGGGCCCTTCTAGCTGCAGGGCAGTGTTGGGAAGCTGAATTCCACTGTTCCCTTCACCCTGTGGCCTCCCTCTTCCCAGAGTGGAGAGTCACTCTGAGACGGGCTGAGCCCCTCTGGTTCTGCCTTCTCCCGCTGGCTGGCCTTGGCCCGCAGTGCATAGGAATTTCCTTCCACGTCTGCCCCCACTCGGTCAGGGCTCTTTCTGGGGAAAGCGTGGGGGCCCGTCTCCCTGTCCCCACCATTGGGGTATGGCCATACAACGGGTGGCTTGTCTCCAGGCCTGGCCTCGGAGGGGCATGTGAAGCCCAACTGTGACCTGGGATCTCAGCCACATTATCTATTCTATGCTCTCAGCAAACTCTGAGGTCTGTCTCCTGATGGGTTCAGAACTCAGGGTATGGGGAAGGGATGTGGTTAATCACCACCCCTTGAGCCCAAACAGTGGGGTACACCTGCAGGCTAGGGGACCTCTGAGTCACAGATGTCACCAATGCTCAATGCTCAATTCGGGAAGGAGGGGGCCTCAGCCAGCTGGGCTTATTCAGAAATAAGCAGGCTGTGGTCGGCTCGGCAGAGTCTCCCTGTTCAGCCTGACCTTCCCTTCAAAACCAAATTCTGCGGAGAATCATTTAAATTTTCTTCCTGTTTCAGCCGGTGGTGAAGCAGGCCCCTGCCAGACCTGGGTGGTTCCAGCTCTGCCAGCCGAGCGCTTTGGTTTTCTCCGCAGCTTCTCTACAGCCCACTAATGAGACCCTGTTAGTGGTTATGAATGTAAATGCATTCTTTGTTATCCCTGCAAGATCAGGATTAGTGAAATGACAGAATTTATTGCTTCCGTTAGGGAGATACGATATTGGTTGTTGTTGTGTCTTTAATTTTGTAGGAAGAGCGAAAGTATAGAGGTACATTGTCTAAATAAACAAAAAGCTGTGGAAGAAAAAATTTAGCATGAAACATTGAAGATCGAAGTGATCCGGGTCTCGCTAACTTTATAGAAAATTGGGAATTGTGCCGTCAGCCTCCTTTGCGTCCCCCAAATACAAAACACAAACACAAAAACGACTCTGTGCTTGGACCACCTTTGAAAGGACTCTTGGGTTTGCTTTTAGTGGTGGATGAATTAAGCCGGCTCTGTACAAAGTTGATGTGCTTTGATTCAAGCAAATTCATTTCTGTCTCTTGAAGAGGAAGAACAATAGGCCCCATTTACTCAAAAGATACAGTTTGAATAAGTCAGTAAAATGGTGCCCATATCTGATGGTTAATTAAGGATCTGTAAATGCCCAACTCCCTATAAGACGAGGAAGATAAGACTGCTGTCAAATGGTAGGAGACAGGAGGTGAGGAAACCAGAAGGCCGAGAGCTCCATGACCTCATAAAAAACCAACATCCTCATATGACCTTCTCAGTGACCGTGACATCCCACAATGCCCGAGAACTAAAGGGCTGTGAGGAGTCACTGTTCTCTTTCCAAACAATTGCTAAAACTACCAAATTATAACGTGACTTGAAACATAGAGATAAAACAAAGGAAAAGTAATGGAAAGCCGTAAACAACCCTAATATGCAAAGAGCACTGACAAACCAATTAGGACCAACAAAATAGCTTAATTGAAAAATGGGCAAAGGGAAAATCAGTTAACAGGCCAAGGCTATAGAGAGGCGGTTCACAAAGATAAAATACACACAACCAATTATCTTATGAAAATACGTTCAACTTTACCAACCTCACCGACAATCAGAAGACCACAATGAAAAATAAACACATCTTTTGTCACCTAGCAAAGTGGCCAAGATTCACATGGCTGGCCGTGGTAGGCAGAATAAAACCTCCCAAAAAGATGTTCACATCCTAATCGCTGGCACCTGTGAATATGTTCCCTGCTATGGCAAAAAGCGCTCTGCAAATGGGATTAAATTAAGGATCTGGAGATGAGGAGATGATCCTGGACTGTTCTGGGTCATTCCAAGGGTCCTTATAAGAAGGAGGTAAGAGGGTCAGAGTCAGAGAGGGAGGTGTGATAGCAGAAGCAGAGGTCAGAGAGAGACAGAGAGATTGGAAAATGCTACTCTGCTGGCTTTGAAGATAGAGGAAGGGGCCATGAGCCGAGGCATGGAGATGGCCCCCAGAAGCTGGAAAAGGCAGGGAAGTAAATCCTCCTGAGTGCCCCAGGAAGAAGCACAGCCCTACTAATATCTGGATTTCAGAACTTCCGACCTACAGAACTGCAAGATAAATCTGTGTTGTTCTAAACCACGTTTGTTACGAAGCAACAGAAGACAAATACACTGGCAATACCCAGAGATGGCAGAGACAGGCAGGGAATGAGCATGTGCACACTGCTGGTGGGAGCGTACGGCAGTACAGCATCACCACTGCCACTGTCCCTGGACATCGCCACGGACTCAGGCCTCAGTGTATCCTAGTAAGATCACCAGGGATGTTTCTCCATACAAGAGTGTGCATTTTAGTAGTATTGAAGGACTGCAAATCTGGAAACCACCTACATCTTTATTTTTGTCATTTTATATTTTGAAAAAAATTCAAATGGACAAGGAAGCTGCAAGAAGAGTCAACGAATTCCTGCAGACCCTTCCCTAGGATTGGCCGATTGGCACAGCCTCAACTGCTCGGCCATTGTCTCTGTTTCTGAACCACTATGCTTGTTAGTGGGCAATTAAATTACCTCCCAGACATACTATGGAATACTACCAGCAACTACTTGAAACTATATAAATTAGGTTAATTTGGTATCACATTCACTTATTTTTTAAACGAATCTTTAGGGTGCTAATCCCCACCTCAGTAAATGGGAGTTTGAAGAGAACTGGAGAGAAATTGTGCTTGAGGATGCAACAGGTACTCTACCACTGCTGCTGCTTGCTACTGCTGTGACTTTTTTTTTTTTTTTTTTTTGAGACTGAGTCTCACTCTGTCACCCAGGCTACAGTGTAGTGGTGCAATCTTGGCTCACGGCAACCTCTGCCTCCCGGGTTCAAGCGATTCTCCTGCTTCAACCTCCCAAGTAGCTGGGACTACAGGCCCCCCCCCCCCCCCCTGGCTAATTTTTTTTTTTTTTTTTTTGTATTTTTAGTAGAGATGGGGTTTCACCATGTTGGCCAGGCTAGTCTCGAACTCTTGAGCTGAAAACATCCACCTGCCTCGGCCTCCCAAAGTGCTGGGATGACAGGGGTGAGCCACCGCACCCGCTGGGATGATGGGCAAGCCACTGCACCCGGCCGCTAGGTTACCTCCATCTCCATCCTGTCACCGCAAAGCCTGGGCTTCAAGAAGGGCAAGGTGGTTTATTGGTGCCACATGGCTGGTGGAATCTGAACCAGACTGGGAAGCATGAGAGCTCGTGCTGGTTTTCACCCTCCCTGGTGCCTCCTACCTCCACCTCATTCTGTGGACCACTGCAGACACCCAGGACCAGACCCGCTCACTGCCCTACGCCTACACAGATCACCTCATTCTGTGGACCACTGCAGACACCCAGGACCAGACCCGCTCACTGCCCTGTGCCTACACAGATCATTGTGTCTGATGGCTCCTACTCCACACACTGGAACTCCGCCCCACGGACTGGGACATCTTAAGGAGGGACTTGGGAGGGCCGGCCAGGACATCTCCCCGGGAGTCCTGCTCAGCGGATTGCTGGGAGGACAGAGCCTATTTTCATGTGCTTCCTCATCAACCTGCTCCATCTGGAAAGTGGTAGGAGAAGGCCACAAGCTTCCACCAGGAGGGTTCCTAGCCAATGCCCACACTGCTCACTATAATGGCAGCTGCTTCTGGAATTCACTTTCTTCACAATAAGCACGTGTGCACATCACACTTGACAAGTGGGTGTGCACTGATTGCTGGGAGGAGTTGCAGCATGTGCAGGGGAGGAAGGTGTGGGTGAGTGAGTGGGAAATTCACTGCCCCAGGGACGAGACAGATGGAGGATCCAGAGAAGCCCAGCCGCCAACTGGCTGTGTGGCCTCAGCAGCTCAGTCCCTTCTCTGTGGCTCCTTCGTGGACTCAGGAAGCCTGACTAGAATGCTCCCAAAGGTGCCTTTGCTGGGGGTCAGATCCTAGGAATGCTTTCAGACTGTGGATCACAGAGGGCACCTGGAAAGAGGATCTGGTCCTGCTTCCCCTGTCAAACAGGCGAGCACCTAACTGCTGAGGACCAACGCCAGTCAAACACTCACATCTGCAAAGCTGTCTGAACCTTCTGGCGTCTGAGTGCTGATTTTTTTTTTTTTTTTTTTTTTTATTTTTTTTTTGTTTTTTGGGCAGAGTCTCGCTCTGTCGCCGGACTGGAGTGCGGTTTGGCCAGATCTCAGCTCACTGCAAGTCCGCTCCCGGGGTGGTTTACGCCATTCTCACTGCCTCCAGCCTTCCACGGTTAGCTGGGGACTGATGAGCGGCCCGCCACCTCGCCCAAGCTAGTTTTTGTATTTTTAGTAGGAGACGGGTTTCACCGTGTTAGCCAGGATGGTCTCGATCTCCTGACCTCATATTCGCCCGTCCTCGCCCTCCCAAAGTGCATGGGAATTACACTGGGATTACAGGCTTGAGCCACCGCGCCCGGCCAATATGAGTGCTGATTAAATTGGAATATTTGCCCACAGTATTTTTACATTCCAAACAACAAAGGATGTGGGGGCAGGGGGTGGTGGCTCATGCCTGTAATCCCAGCATTTTGGGAGGCTGAAGCAGGAGGATCACTTGAGCCCAGGAGTTCGAGACCAGCCTGGGCAACGTGGAGAAATCCCATCTCTACAAAAAATACAAAAATGTTAGCCAGGTGTGGTGGCATGGACCTGCAGTCCCAGCTACTTGGGAGGCTGAGGTGGGAGGATCACCTGAGCCCAGGAGGTTGAGGCTGCAGTGAGCTGAGACTGCACCACTGCACTCCAGTCTGGGTGACAGATTGATACTCTGTCTCAAAAAAAAAAAAAAAAAAAAAAAGGATGTTGGGAGGTCTGTGGTCTCTCCTGGCTCTCAATCTTAAGTGGTACCAGTTATGAAAAGCAAACAGTCTTGGGAAATAGGAACATTCTAAACCATTAGGGATAACCCCCACACATCCACAAACTCACCTCACTGGGAATCGGGCTCAGACACCAAGAGGCCTGACCAGAAACAGGCAACAGAGCCTTTGCTTACAAGAAAACCCAATTTCCATTTCCCAGCTGTTCTCCCCAGTTTTGAGCCCCTGGATGTTCAGAGAGCCGCACAAAGAGAAAGTTCTCTCTGCAGCCTGCAGGGTCGTGACAGTTAGTGGGAACGTGGCCTACCTGCCATCTCCTTTTCAAAAAACGGCCGAACGAGCTCGCCAAACGTGGTCCTGTCTGCCACAGCCTCTTTCAGCAGTTGCCCACAGCAGACTGAAGGAGAGGGGAACAGAAAGGCACCCATTAAATTTTAAATAGGAGGAAAGATGAGAAAAAAAGAACCCCCAGTGCTGCCTGCTGGGGGGGAAAAAAAAAAAGGTCACTGAAAAAAGCATAAAAGGGTTTTTCTGTGTGTGGGTATGTGTCCAGGTAAAAGCAAATATCAAAAAGGAGCCGGGAAATAAAGAAGAGGGAGAGGTGGAATGAAAAGGAATGCATTTGGCAAAGAACGCATTAAAAATGGACGGCGCGGGGAAGACGCTAACGAGGATGTTGCCCACAGAGGAGCCCTGCAGGGCCTCGCTGCACCTGGAATTGCTGCGCAGAACTCCGCGCCCTCCAGTGGAGGGCTGCTCATCTCTGAGCAATGTGCCTCAAGTGCGTCCACATTCGCACCCTTGTTACACGGAGAAGGGGTGCGGCATGTTGCTTCCACAGCCCTTCCAGCTGGCAGGACATCTCCACGGGATGGTGGGGCCACATAATAGGATAGATTCATATTTCAAGTGGGCTGACTCATCATTAAAAGGCACCACGTGGTGGTAATCCCAGCACTTTGGCTGAGGTAGGCAATCACTCAAGATCAGGAGTTCAAGACCAGCCTGGCCAACATGGTGAAAACCCGTCTCTATCAAAAATATAAAAATTAGCTGGGTGTGGTGGTGTATACCTGTAGTTCCAGCTACTCAGGAGGCTGAGGCAGGAGAATCGCTTGAACCTGGGAGGCAGCGGTTGCAGCAAGCCAAGATCACGCCACTGCACTCCAGCCTGGGCGACAGAGCGAGACTCCTTCTCAAAAAAAAAAAAAAGGTACCATGCTGGAGTCACCTGGCCAGTGGCAGCTGCCCCCTTCTGGACACCTGCCTGCCCTGGGCGGGAGCCTCCCTCTGGCCCCACTGTGTCTCGAGCCCTGAGCCAGGGCCAGCACATAGGAGGTGCTGGGCAACAAGCATGAGTGAACAAACAGGCAACTCCTCCTTGGCCGTGAAAGCCCTTCCCAGCCAAAGCCAGAAGAGTTAAGCTATATTTTCATGAATTGTTCATTGCACACTTTTGGCTTTCTTACCTTTAGGGCTAAGAAGTTTTCTGCCTATACTAAAGAGACCAAAAAAACATCCTACGGTTAACCGGATAGCATGAATGTTTGACAAAATTACCGTCACCAAGGATTTATTCCTCAATAATGACATGCTTAATTCACTATGTAAATGACAGCAGTTGTCATTTAATTTAATCCAATGTGGTTGGCAGCCTCACCAGCAAAGGACATATAAGTGAGAAATAAAGGCTGCTGGGAGGCAGGCGCAGTGGCTCACACCTGTAATCCCAGCACTTTGGGAGGCCAAGGAGGCAGGATCATTTGAGGTCAGCAGCGCGAAATCAGCCTGGCCAACATGGTGAAACCCTGTCTCTACTAACATACAAAAATTAGCCTGGCGTGGTGGTGGAAGCCTGTAATCTCAGCTACTTGGGAGGCTGAGGCAGGAGAATCGCTTGAGCCCAGGAGGCAGAGGTTGCAGCGAGCAGAGATTAAACCACTACACTCCAGCCTGGGTGCAGAGTGAGACTCTGTCTCAAAAAAAAAAAAAAAAAAAAAAAAAAAAAAAAAAAGGAAAAGAAAAAAAAAGGCTGCCGGGAACTGAGACACTCCTATGTGCCAAGCACTGTGCTAAGTGTGCTTTGTTGCTTTGTTTTATTTGGCCCTCACAATAACCTGTTGTTTCTTAGGTAAAGACACTGAGGCTCAAAGAGATGAAATAACCTGCTTTAGGTCACAGAGCCACTAAGGGGCAGAGCTGGGGTCCAAACCCAGGTCTGTGTGACATCAAACCCATGCTTAGCTTCCAGTTCTGGCCACGAAGCAGTAACGGGTCTCCTATTTAACTTGTCTTATAGAAAGCTGTGTAACTGAACAAAATCTATGAAGCAATTCTTTAGAGTCACTGGACAACAGAGAGACAGGTCTGTAATCCTTGAGAGGCAGGAAACACACAAAACGAGCCCCATATTCATCCTGGATTTCTACCTACGAGCACTTCTCAAGTCATGGCACAGGAGAAGCGGAGCCCAAACGGATCAGCAGGCTCACTGGGTGGAAGCAACAAAGACTAGAGCCTGAAACAGCCAGACTTTGTAGAACAGGGTAATGGAGAGGAGGCAGCTGTGCACAGAAGGGGTTCCAGAAATCTCATAAGGGCTCACTGAGCCTTTGGCCAATACGGAGCTGCACATGTGCAGGGTGAGACTCCAGAGGCCTGGTAGAGAAAAGCTACTGGGAAGCGGTGAACTGAATGGAAATTCACACAGGGCTGGGAGATGCTGGCATTCTGACAACCAAAGTGAGAGAACTTGCTGAACACCCCAGACATTCAGCTGAGAGTCCAGAAAGGGCAGACCTTAGCTGCAGGGATACTCTAGCCCTAGAGTAAGAACACTCTAGTCCCACTTAACAAAGCCTAAAAATAAGCTTCAATGGGATGGAGTTAATCCTCCAAACTCAATACTCTTAAAGCAGAATGATGACACAATCCAGACCTTCAAAAATATCAGAAACACAATGTCTAGCATTTAATTGAAAGCTCCTTGACATGCAAAAAAGCAGGAAAATGTGACTCCTATGAGGAGAGAAAAGAGACCATAGAATCAGATCAGGGGATGACACAGGTGTCAGAATCAGCACACCAGGACTTTAAAACAGCTATTATGAGTGCATTTAAAACCTTAAAGGAAAAGATAGTTAAAATGAGTGAACAGATGGAGAATCTCAGCAGAGAAATGAAAACTGTGAAAAAGAACCAGATGGAAATTCTGGAACTGGAAAATACAGTATCTTAAATGAAACAAATCACTAGGTGTGCCGCAATCAGTGAATTTAAAGACAGGAAAAGAGGCAACAGGAAGTAGCCAAACTGCAGCAAAGAGGGGGATGGGAAAGGACCGGAAGAAAAGAACCAAATCTAAGAGACCTGGAGGACAATACCACACAGTCTAACATATGTGGAACTGGAGTTCCAGAAAGAAGAGAGACAGGCAGAAAAAAGATTTCAGAAGATAATGACAGGAGAATTTCAAAATTTCATTAAAAATTTCAACCCACACATCCAAGAATCTCTGAGATCCAAGCAGAACAAACAGAAAGTAAGTCGCACTTTGATACATCATAGTCAAATTGCTGAAAGCTAAAGAGAAAATATTAACAGCAGCTGGAGGCGGGGGAGGGTGCTTAATATGTAGGGCAACAATGGTAAAAATAACCTCTGAGATCTCATCAGAAGAAGTGCAAGCCAGAAGACAATAGAATGACATCTTTAAAGTGTTAAGAGAAAGAAACTGTCAACGTAGATTTCTATATGCAGCCAAAACATCCTTCAAAAATGAAGATGAAATCATGTCATTTTCAGGCATATGAAAGCTGAGAAAATTTGTCACCGGCACACTTTCACTACAAGAGATGTTAAAGGAAGTTCTTCAGGCTGAGAAAATGATACCAGAAGGAAACTTGGATCTAAACCAAGGAGTGAAGAGTATTGATAGGTGGGTACATATAAAAGTCCTTCCCCCTTTATATCTTCACTTCTTTAAAAGATGAATGACTATTTAAAACAAAAATAATTACAATATATTGTAGGGTTTATAACATATGCACAAGTAAAATGTATGTCAACTGTAAAGAAGTAAGGTAAATGGAAAAATCTACTGCTGCCGGTCTCTGATACTATACATATTGAGGTATAATATTCACTCAGAATAGGCTGTGACAAGCAAAAGATGAATATTTAATCCCTAGCAACCACTAACAAAATAAAGCAAAGAGATATGGCTAAAAAGGAAAGAAAGAAAATGGATTACTAAAAAATATTTGGTTAATCCAAAAGATGGCAGGAAAGGAGGAACAAAGAACAGATGACACAAGTAGAAAACAAACAAACAAAAACAGGCCAGGCGTGGTGGCTCATGCCTGTAACTTCAGTGGGAGGCTGAGGCGGGAGGTTCACTTGAGCCCAGGAGTTTGAGGGTGCGATGAGCTATGATTGCACCACTGTACTCCAGCCAGGGCAATAGAGCAAGACCCTGTCTCTTAAAAAAAAAAGTGAGATCCAACTATATGCTGCCTACAAGACACATATTTAGACTATAAGACACAGATAGTTTAAAAGAAAAAGAATAAAAGGTATATCATACAGACACGAAACATAAGAAAGTTAGAGAAACTTCATTAACATCAGACAAAGTAGACTTCAAGAAAATGAGTATTGCTAGAGAGGAAAAGCAACATTTCCTAGCAATGAAAGGGTCATTTCACCAATGAGATATAATGATCCTTACTGTATACAGTCAGCCCTCCATATCCATAGTTTCTACACTCATGGATTCAACCAACCACAGGTTGAAAATATTTGGGGTAAAAATTATGTCTGCACTGAACATGTAGTCTTTTTTCCTTGTCAATATTTCCTAAACAATACAGGATAACAACTGTTGCATAGCATTTACATTATATTAGGTATTATAAGCAATCTAGAGATGATTTAAAGTGTATAGCAGAATGTACACAGGTTATATGCAAATACTATGCCATTTTGTATCAGAGACTCGAACATCCTCGGATTTTGGTATCCAAGGAAGGTCCTGGAACCAATCCCGCATTGATACTGAGGTGTGACAGTATGCACTTAACAATAAATTACATGAAGCAAAAACTTGCAGAGAATAGACAAATCCACAATTCAGAGTTGGGAGATTTTTGACATTTTGGGCTGGATGACTGTAAAAAATTAAAAATAAAAGAGTTGGGAGAGTTTAACACACCTCTCTCAATAACGGACATAACAAGTAGAGTGAGAATCATTAAGGACATAGAAGACTTAAACACTGTCAAACATCTTATCCTAATCAACATTATAGAACACTATATCCAACAATGCAGAATACCTACTTTTTAAGTACACTTGGAATTCACCAGTATAGACCATATATGCATATTTCAAAGGATCAAAATCACATAGGGTATGTTCTTTTACCACAAGAGAATTAAATTAGAAATCAAGAATATAAAGCAATCAGGAAAATCCCCAAATATGTGGGAATTAAGCAAGGTACATTCTAAATAGTACACGAGTCAAAAAAGAAACCAGAGGCCTCGGTGGGAGAACTGCTTCAGGCCAAGAATTTGAGACTAGACTGGGCAACATAGAGAGATCCCATCTTTACAAAAATAAAAAATTAGCTGAGCATGGTGGCATATACCTGTCGTCCCAGCTACTTGGGAGGCTGAGGTGGGAGGATCACTTGAGGAGCTGGAGGCTGCAGTGAGCCATGATTATGTCACTGCATTCCAGCCAGGGTGACAGAGCAAGACCCGAAAAAAAAAAAGAAGAAAGAAAGAAAAGAAGGAAGGGAAGAAGGAAGGAAGGAAGGAAGGAAGGAAGGAAGGAAGGAAGGAATTCATGCTCACTGTAAAAAAAAAAAAATCTGAATTGTATAATACACAGCTCTGCCGAGATAAGCAGTTTGGTGTATGGATATTTCTTTAGGTTTTTTCTGAGCATAAACTAACATGCTTTTTTAAACAAAAATGAGCTCACCCCCTGGATACTGCTGAGCAAATTGTTTTCTGCCCCTCCCTTATTTAGCCATGTATTACCGACATCAAATCACTTTACAGGTTTATTTTTAACAGCTGCCTCACAATCCATTACATGGGTTTATCACAACTTATTTCACAAACCTGCTTATTAACAGAGTTGGAGGTTGCCTGTGTTTCTCATTATGCTTCTGCCACATCTCTCGCTGCACATCTGAGTGCTGGAGCAGAATAAACTCCTAGGAGTTAAATCCCAGGGTCACAGGGTTTGCGCAGTTAGCGCTTTAACCAATAGTGGCTCTTGCCTTTCAGAAAGTTGTGTCCATATATAATCCCACCATCCTAAGTGGGGTCTTCTGATGAACTCTGTGGCAGTGAGTGTGGGGCTGTTTGTCTGTTTTCGTTGGTTTGGAGACGTTCTCCTATGGCTGAGAGATTCACAGATGTGAAGTTTAGAACCAGGCCAGCGGATGGCCGCAGCGGAGCAGACAGCACCCAGAACTCTGGGTTCAGACAGGCATTTGCAGAGATCCCAAGGCTACCACTTCCTGCCTTAGGTCCCTTAAATGGGTTTGCTTAAATATCATGATGTCTTGCGTTTATCAAGAACCCCTTTGATAAATGGGAACTTCCTGAGGCAGTCTCCAAATGCTTAATTATCTAAACAAGCCCCATCGTGGCTCTTAGGTAACAAGCAAAAACCATGATGAGCCTTCCTATTTTCATTTTTGGAAAAATCTAGGCAGATAATTTCATCTCTTCATAATTGGTGTGCTGAATGCAATTTAAATTTAAAAAAAAAAAAAAAAAAAAAAACCTTTTCTTGAATGAGAGTGTCTGCATTATAAAACAGAGCACCGAGACAATTATTTCCAGAAAGCTCTGCACTGCATTACAGTATTGCTGTTGTGTGTTCAGACCCTCCCACCACCGCCAGTGCCCCTCCGCGCTCACTCTATCCCTTCCCGTAACGATGTGTGCACACACGTAAGCAAGTGGTGCCGCCACAGGTAGACTGCTGGTCATCGGAACAAAGAAGCCATCCCTAACACCGCTGGAAATTTTGTCTTATAACAAGAGACACAATCAAAAGGAGAAGGAATTATTGAAATCTATTTTTAAAGATGAACTCAAGGAAAAGCATTTTTTTTCTAAATGTCCTGGTTAATTTTCCATAGTAACCAAATTTGCAGAATAATTGTTCAGGTCTCTATCTTCATTTTAGGGGTGTGACTTTTATCATGGATTCCTTGCTAGTCTCAGTGGCTTTAGAACTGTAAGCTGGAGGAGGCCTCATTGAGAAGCATTTTTATTCAAAGCTTGATCCTTCTGGAGTGGTATATACATATATTTGTATGTATATACGTACAAACATTTGTACTTATATTTGTGTATACATATACAAATATATGTATATACATGTATAAACATTTGTACATATATTTGTGTGTCTATATATTTGTTTGTATTCCCTCTCTATATTCATGTGGTATACCTGTATAATTTGGGGGGTTGTATGCATATGCATATATTTGGGGGTACAGGTCTCATGTTCCCTCAGTAAATACAGTAGAGGTTATTCAGGCTTGTGGAGCATGGTGTGCGTGGGGGTAGCGTTTTTAACTCCCTTCAACCTGGCAGTGTGTCTCTGCTACAGTTTCTTCCTCATTCCCATCCCTTTATCCTCCTGAACACAAGCTGGCATCCAAGACCGCCTGGGACCAAACCGGGAAAGACCTGGAGAACTGATTTCAATATTTTCTCTCCTCCTGGTAAAATATTTATTGAAACTGTGCAGAGCGAGAAGTCTTCCTCTGGTGCAGAAATTGTTTGCCTGTAAACACACTGACCTGGGTGGGGGGGCGCCAAACGAGACTGGAGAAAATAAATAAACAGCACATTCCTATTATGCGGAGATGGCAGGGGCAAGATGGGAGCCACCCCTGGCGTACGGCACAGACAAACCCCCCGCTCCAAAGGATATAAAAAATGATGACGGAAAAATGTTCTGTCTCTTTGGGCTGTGGGCATGTTTTAGTGGTTAATGTTTTATGACAATATTCTTCGGAAGGAAAACATCTATTCCTGCAAAGATGGACTAACAGAAAATTGTTAAGAACAAAGAGCCAGAAAAAGAAGTGATACTGACTCTTTTCCCCCACACCACCCCAGATAAAATGAGAGAGCTGGGGAGGAGGGGCAGGAGGCAAGGAAAGGCGCTCCAAGCTGGGCATCCCAGCGCCTGGGGCACTCACCATTGACGAGCCTGTATTTCTGGGCCAGGAGGGCGGCCTGCAGACTTTTCCCACTGCCCACAGGCCCGAGCAGCAGCACCCGTGGGGTGAACGGGGCATTAGTACGATGGTTGCTTTGGACATAGGTCAGAGCTGGAAAGAAAAGATATGAGGATAATAAACCTAGGTCCTAGAGAACAGGAAACCAGCTTGCAGCCCCTCTGCTTTGACTCTTAACGGCAGTAACTACTTTTCTCTTTCACAGCACCATGGAAGCCCTCTGTGCATCGGGCGAAGAGGCGGGGAAAAGAATTATGTGGCAGGCCTGGGCACCAAGGCAGGAAGCAAGTGGTGAAGTCCACAGAAGCCACCCTCGAGCGCTGCCCTGGAATTCCTCTCAACACAGTCGTCTAAACACGTGCAGGTGTCTGCATTTCCTTCCAGGCTGAAGGAAGGATTCCTAAGGCTGGCTGTGTTGCAGCTGGGAGGCTGGTCCCGGGACATGAGGGCACTCTCTACAGGGCTGGTGGCTTTTCCTACTGATTCGGGCTGAGCCTCCCAACCGGAAGCCCCAGCACTAGGCTGGTCTTCTAGAATTGCATGCTGGCTTTCTGCTAGGTGCACCTGAATGTCAGACACAGGCTTTGATAAACGCATCCAGCCACATAGGGGCCCAGTGCCCAGGGACTTTTAAAGGACTCGAATTAGTGGAGAGTAATTTGTGCAGCTGCACTCTGGTGACACCAACTTTGTTGCGACTCTCCAAAGAGGTAGTGATCAAATAGGTCACAGGAGTGGCCAGATGTAGCTGCACGGCCCTGGCCTGTGGTGTGCCCCTGGCATTTGGTGAACAAAGAAGTGAGGGGATGGGGTGAGTGTCTCCAACAATGAGGCCACCTGCACCATGGGGGACACTGGATGCCAAGAAACCACAGGAAAAACATCAAACCAGTCGCCTCCTGCCGGAGCTCAGAAGCGGGGAGCCGCGAGAAAAAGCTGATGAGGCTGTAAAGGGCAGCATTTCGGGCACCTGAGGCACGGCAGATGCCCACAGATGAGGCACGGACCTGGGCCAGCCTCCAAGCCAGCCTTTGAAATAGGGTATCCTTCCCCAGACAGACCTTCCCCCTCCTTCCAAGGCCCCAGACTGTCCTATGCAAAGTCAGCCACGGGTGGCCCCGTTACACCTTCCTGCCGGTCTGCCTTTGCCAGTGTGCCTTGCAGTGGATTCTGTGCTGGCTGAGGGGCCAGGCCATCCTGCTTCCCTCAGGAACATACCACCCAAGAACGAGGCAGATTCCTCATCCTCAGCACTACCGACATTTGGGGCCAGAAGATTCTTTGTTGCCCGGCTGTTCTGGGCACTGCAGGATGTTGAGAAGCATCCCTGGCCTCTACCCGCTGGGTGCCAGTAGCACAACTGCAACGTATGACAACCAAAAAACCTTTACGGACATTGCCAAATGTCCCCGGGGGTGCGGCGGGCGCAAAACTGCCCCCGACTGTGAACCGCTGGGATATGTTCATTGTGAAAACCCTGACCTCTCAAATCTTTGCAGGGCTTTTAAATTGGAAGGGTCATTAGAGAAGAACAGTCCCTTCTTTTTAGAAGGCACGGATGAGTTAGAATGGACTTTTTTCCAGGTTGTGATCAGCATCATCAATGGCATGTACTAATTGCTATGACAAATACTCCCCAGGCACCATCTCGTTTGTTTGACCCAGCAATCCCCTGAGGGCTGCGTTATTCACGCCCCATTTTACAGATGAGCCAGTTAGGCTGAGACTTGGCAGAGCTGGGGCAACTCTCCCAAACCTCCCGCCATGGGTACCATTCCTCCACTGAGCGAAGCCCAAAGGGAGCTACTCAGGCGAGGCTCTCTTTCTTCTCAGACCTTCCATAATCCCGTGCATCTGAAAAGCACAAATACTACAGGCAAAGCGGCCTGCTTACAAATGATGCTTAATTTACAGTAAATAACGAAGTTAATTAGAAGTAATGATCCCCCAGACAGTCTCAACATCTGATTATGCTTTTTAAAAATATGTGGTTGCTGGGTGCACTGCAGAGAGATTAAAAAAACAACACAGAGAGAATTTTGCATTCCAATTTTCAATTTATCTCTCTGCATTATTAATTAATAATAATTAATATTCAGACATTCACATTTTTATTTACAATTCCAGGCATGAATTCTTTATGAATGATCATATGAACTTTTAAATGTAATTAAGTAATTTGAAAGTGATTAATGTGTAAATTCAGAATCATGGCATAAGATAAATGTTGCGGTTGTTTATCTTAAGAGTGCAGTGTTTGTTACCAAAGACCCTTCCGAGATGCAAAATCACTGGAAAATTATAAGCCCTCATAAGCCTGGCATTTCTTCTTTAAGTAGCGACACTTTCTACTAACCCACCCGTTGGCTGACTGCCCCCTTCAGAGGGCGAGGCTGTTCAACCCACGCCGGCAAACATCGCTTCTCCGAGCTCAGTGTAGCAATGAGGTTTATGCACCGAGTCTCCTGGCAGGAGAGGGTGCTGGGAGAGTCAGCAGGGAAGGGCTTGAGGGAGCTCAAAACCACCTCCCCAGCAAAACAGAACTGTTCTTGGAGAGATTTGAGAGAATATATTTAAAAAAGGACTTTGTAAACTGTCAAGTGTCTTAAATATCTGTGATGTTCCCTGCGTCGTAAACGCTTCATTTACCCGACACTGTGTGGAAAGGGATAACTGGGCTTTTAGATGACTGAAGCTCAGCAAGACTTTTGAAAATGACAATACAGCTGTTCGGGGATAGAATTATTCCACCTTGCCCTTGCCTTTTTGGACAGGGTGTTGAACAATGATAGGAGCTATGGCGTCTGCTGTTTATTGAGGCTTTCCTCTGCACCAGAACTGGACTTGTGGCTGTGGACACATGATTTGGAGAATCCCATTTCATCCTCACCTACGCCTGGGAGGAGGGCACAAGTTTTGTTCCTATTTTAGGGATGCCAAAACTAGGGCTCCGAGGTGTTAGGAGAATTGCTGAAGGCTGCACAGCTGGGCTGCGTCGGGGCTGAGATTTGAACACGTTGCCCAGCTCAGCCGTTCCCCGACCTCGCACAGGCCACCCGCAGTGGCTCCTGAGTTGCTGGGAACATCAGCCATTGCTGTGGACAGCAAAGCAGTGCCAGGCGCGGGGCCATGTATCTCCATCCTAAATGAAGCATATCACCTGTGTTGTGTGTGTGTGTGTTTTGTTGTGTTGTGTGTGGTGGTGGTGGTGGTTCTGTTTTGTCTTAATCTTTATATATTTCTTCTTTCCTCTCCCTCAAGGTCAGGCTCAAACTTCTTGCTACCATGTCCCTCCCACCCCATCCCTCGCCTCTCCTCCTCCCAACCCCATCACCACCAAATCTGCTGTGGGCCAGAGATGTGACCACGTCTGAGTGTGGGACATTAGCCCAGGGTCTCCAAGTGGGGTGCCCCCAGGGGCTCTGTACACATGCATTTCTGGGCAGGGAACCCGGGTCATCTATGATTTGACTCCCAGGGTCCCAGGCATGTCCCAGACACTGGCCACTACCAGAGTAAGGGACAAAGTGGTAGAGGGCACAGTGAGCCCAGCCCTTGGCCGCCTGTCCAGGGTGGGGCTGTCTGCTTGTGTTTACCCTGGTAGAAGACGTCCACACATGGCTGGTCAGCACTGATGACTTTGAGGATTTTGGGGTAGGAGGGAATGACCCTGATGATGTTCCTATGATACTCCAGCAGTTTCTGAGCCGTCTCCAGCTCTGAGATGTCCTCTGGTACCATCAGACGGTTCTGGATTTCAGATTCGGGTGGCCAGTCAAAGGTGGTGTGATAAATCTCTGCAAGGAGAGAGGTGCGCAGTTAGAAATGGCCATGCAGGGGCCCTGTGGGCGCTGCTGTGCCTGGCTGAGGTGCTTGCTGTCCTGGAGGCCAGGCCCTACAAATTCCTGGGGTGTGGCTGACCGCAGCAGGACATCGTCATTCAACACCAGCACTTCCAGCTACTCTGAGCCTTAACTACTGTTCTTGTTACAATACAAGAACAGGGCCCAGGGCACGGGCTGCCGTGAACTTCTGAGCACTTACTCTGTGCCAGGCACTCTGACAGGCACCTATCTGCAGACTCCCATTTCATCCTCAGAGCCATCACATCACCCATTAGGTTGGTATTTTCCTTTTTTTTTTTTTTTGAGACGGAGTCGCGCATCCTGTTGCCCAGCCCTGAGTAGCAGTGGCCGCGATCTCAGCTCCACTGCAGCTCTGCTCCAGAGTTTCACGCATTCTCCTGCCACAAGCCTCGCCGAGTAGACTGGGACTAACAGGGCGCCCAAGCGCACCGGGTCGCCGGATAGTGATTTCTGTATTTTTTAAGTAAGAGACGGGTTTCACCGCGTAGCCAGGATGGTCTTCGATCTCCTGACCTCGTTGATCCGCGCCGTCTCGCCCCTCCCAAAGTGCTGGGATAAAACAGGCTGAGCCACCGCGCCCGGCCCTTTTTTTTTTTTTTTTTATTTTTTTTTTGAGACAGGAGTCTCGCTCTGTCCGGCGCAGGTTGCAGTGTCAGTGCCCGGATCTCAGCTCACTGCAAGCTCCGCTCCCGTTTTACCCCATTCTCTCTGCCTCAGCCTCCGATAGCTGGGACTATATCAGTGCCCGCCCACCTCGCCCGCTAGGCTTTTGTATTTTTTTTTTTTTAGTAGAGACGGGGTTTCACCGTGTTAAGCCAGGGTATGGTCCTCCTGATCTCCTGACCTCGTGATCTGCCCGTCTCGGCCTCCCAAAGTGCTGGGATTACAGGCTCGAGCCACCACACCCTACCCTCGGTTGGTATTTTCATCCCCATGTACAGATAAGAAAACTGAGCCTCAAGTATCCCATGTCTACAGCCAGAAAGGGGCAGAGCTAGGGATCCACAAACCCAGGTCTATCTGCCACCACAGCCTGAGGCCCGGACAATCAAGGGCAGTCCCACCTCCCCCCATCCTCCCGCCAGCCCCTTGCTGAACTGCCTGGTCTTCAAGGCCCAGTTCAAGGGCCCTGTCCCCTGCAGGACCTGCCAGTTCTCCCAGGTAATGCCCATGCCTCTCTCTTCTGTACGCATACCAAAGAACAAGAGGTGTCAGGGGGTACATAATTTGTCCCAGGGAGAGGCAGACACGTCCCCTGGCTCCTGTGTGGGCCCCAAGCCCAGGTGCCCCGCATGACCCCCCACACTCTACTCTGGTTCTGCCACAAGAAAGTCTCCTCCTTTAACCTAAACGGGCCTCCCTTTCCTCATCTACCAGAATGTACCCCTGCCAGTGTCTTCCAGCTCAGAGCCCATCCTGTGGCAGCTTTCCTTGTGTCCCTCTGTGGGTGCCCAGAGCAGAATGCCAGCTCGGGAAATGGTAGGCAGGTTGTCACCACCAGGGTCTCTGAAACCCCATGGGGCTGGGTGAGGGTGGCCATAGCCATACCTCCAGTTTGAGGGTCGATTCTCTTCCCCAGGTTTCTCTCGATCAGGACTGTGTCTGGAGCACTCAGCACGACTGGACAGAGAAGAAAAGGAGCAAAACCAGACTTGTCAGGAAGCAGGTGCCACACATATGAATAGCACAGACCAATACTTGCTTTAGGTTTTTTGTTTTTCTGTATAATGACATTGAAACAACAATCATCTCCATCCCCGTGAATTCCTAAGAGAAAGGTCTCCTTGCACCCAAACACAAAGAGCGTAACATCGGGAAAGAGCGTAACATCGGGACAGAGCGTAACATCGGGAAAGAGGGTAACATCGGGAAAGAGCGTAACATCAGGACAGAGCACGGCCCATGACTGCAAGTTTTGCCTGTTAGCAATTTCCCTCATCACAGATAATGCCATGATGGGCATCTCTGCGTGCACCGAACGCTTGCACAGCATTCTAGTTGATTTCCTTCCTGGGACAAAGAATCACCAGGCTGAAAGCAAAACCCCACTTTTTTAAAGAACCAGCCCTGAATACATTTAGCTCTGTGAAAAATTCAGCTGTGCTGTCCTCTTCCTTGCTGGGTCTCGGACAGTGCCTGGGCTGAGGTCGGGAGCAGGCGGCATGAGCGGGGCGCTCACTGGCCACCCCTTGGGGCTGCAGCTCTGGCAGGTGGGGGACCCTTGGGAGCTACTCACTGACGTGTCGGGGGGTGATGCCCAGGGTCTGGATCCTCAGGGCCTGCTCACGCGTCTCGGGGATGCCATCCAGAATCCAGCCCTAGACAGAGGATTCAGAGAGCTGCTCATCTGTTTTGATTTTTAGATTTTTTGGAATTATTTTAAAAGGAACATAATAGCTTTATAGAAAGACTAGAGCTTTTAAGACAAAAAAATACGTAAATGTTTCTGATAGCTACCTCACCCTTTAAAAACTACTTTGTGGCCAGGCACAGTGGCTCATGCCTATAATCCCAGCACTTTGGGAGGCCGAGGTGGGCGGATCACGAGGTCAGGAGATAGAGACCATCCTGGCTAACACGATGAAACCCCATCTCTACTAAAAGTACAAAAAATTAGCCGGGTGTGGTGGCGGGTGCCTGTAGTCCCAACTACTCAGGAGGCTGAGGCAGGAGAATGGTGTGAACCCAGGAGGTAGAGCTTGCAGTGAGCCGAGATCGCGCCACTGCACTCGGGCGACAGAGCAAGACTCTGTCTCAAAAACCACAACAACAATAACAACAACAACAACAAGACAAACAAACAAAAACCCTACTTTGTAATATATTATTATATTCCCTTCTGAATCGTATGTTGGTGACTATAATCATAACATATATATTTTACATCTTGATTTTTTTTTTTTTTTGATACAGAGTTTCACTCTTGTTGCCCAAGCTGGAGTGCAATGGCATGATCTCAGCTCACTTCAACCTCCGCCTCCCAGGTTCAAGCAATTCTCCTGCCTCAGTCTCCCAAGTAGCTGGGATTACAGGCGTGTGCCATCACGCCCGGCTAATTTTTTGTATGTTTAGTAGAAACGGAGTTTCACCATGTTAGCTAGGCTGGTCTCAAACTCTTCACTTCCAGTGATCCTCCTGCCTTGGCCTCCCAAAGTGCTGGGATTACAGGCGTGAGCCACCACGCCCGGGCTACATCTTGATTTTTTCCACCACACAATAGCAACCATAAGCATCTCTTCACATCTGCATGGCTCCTCATTGTCCCCATTATCAACGGTTGTGCAATGTCCCACCAAGAGAATGTACACAGCAACTTAACTATGCCCACGAATGAACATTTCAACTGCGAGCAGTGTTCACTATCATAAATAATACCTCGATGAACATCTTTGTGCATCTAGCGCTTTCCACATTTTGGATAATTTCCTAAAGAGAGTTTTGGAGAGATTCCTGAGACCAGGGTGAAAACCCCGCTTTTGTTTTTATTTTCTGCCCCATATATCTGCAGTAACACCCCACTTTTCTTAAAAACAAACCCTGGACGATGATTCCGGTTTCTGCTCTGCAGCTACCTTCTTATGGGACTGAAATTCCTCACACATCAGCCCCCTCTTGGTACAGCTAGGGAATTGGTTTACAGGTTTATTTTTACTATTTATTTGTAGAGATAGAGTCTTGCTACATTGCCTAGGCTGGTCTTGAACTCCTGGGCTCGAGCAATGCTCCTGCCTCAGCCTCCCAAAGTGCTCGGATTACTGGCGTGAGCCACTGTGCCCGGCCTTAACTAACTCTTTAAATCCAATTGTGAAAGTAATATACAATCATTGTACACTGTGTGGAAAATACTGAAAAACTGACATAATAAGTCACTGGTAACACCTGAGACCCAAACAAGCCACTGTCAACATTCTGGTGTATCTCCTTCCAAGCAGCAAGTGCAGATACCTTTGTTCCTGGCGGCTGGGGGTTGTGGGGAGGGGCATCACACCTTATATACTATTTGGTAATCTGTTACTTTCTAGCAAAAACATTTCATGAACGTTTTCCCACGTCGCAAAGTGCTCCTTGCACAGAAGTTTTCATAGCCGCCTGGTATTGCATGAATTGACCTGATGGTAACTGATCCCATATTGTTGCTCATATTGTTCAGTTTGATTCCAGTTTTCCACTATTATAAACAATGATGTATATGCATCTGGATGCCTAGCAAACATCCTCAGATAAATTTCTAAAAGTTGACACCTTCTTTTATGACTTTTGATACATTTTGCCACATCGCTCTACAAAATGACCCACCAGTTTATGAATCCAATGGCAAAGCATCTGTTTCCTTGCATCTCTGCCAATGTTGGGCATTATCTAGGGGAAAAAAATCTGTCCAGCAAAATACAGTATACCACTGCTGCTTTAATTTACATTTCTTTGATCATTAATGAGGTTCAGTATTTTTTCCATATGTTTATTAGCTATTTGGATTTTTTTTTTTCTTTTCCAAAATGTCTATTCGTATCATCATCTGCTTTCCCCTGGGGGTTTCATCCTTTTATTTATTGACAAGAGCTCTTTACATATTAAGAACATTACCCCATTTTGGATTTTGGCAAACACTACCACAAACCCTTTGAGGCAAACTATGTTGCCAACATTTTCAGCAGTTTGTCTTGCAGCCTTTTCATTTTGTGTGTGGTGTTGCTTTTCACACACCAGTTTGTGGCCAAATCAATCACTGCTTTCCTCTTTAGACTCTGGCATTGTGTGGATGCATAAAAACACCCTCCCCCCTGCAAAAGCTGATACATATTCACTTGCCTTTAAATTGTATTCTTGTGTTTTTACTCTTTACATGTAAATAGTAATGATCCGTGTAATAGGGCCGCATTTCAGTTTGCGAATGATGTGGGGCTGTGATGTAATCTGCTTCCTTGTGGCTCACCACCTGTTCCAAACTCACCCCCAGTACAGCCCATCTTTTCCCCTCTGAGGACACTTTCATCAGAGTCTAAATGCTGATAACGACATTGGCTGTGGCCTCTTTCTGCCTGTAGATTGTTAAAGTCTTTTTTTTTTTTTTTTTGAGACAGAGTCTCGCTCTGTCGCCCAGGTTAGAGTGCAGTGGCCGGATCTCAGCTCACTGCAAGCTCCACCTCCCGGGTTTACGCCATTCTCCTGCCTCAGCCTCCCAAGTAGCTGGGACTACAGGTGCCCGCCACCTCGCCCGGCTAGTTTTTTGTATTTTTTAGTAGAGACGGGGTTTCACCGGGTTAGCCAGGATGGTCTCGATCTCCTGACCTCATGATCCACCTGTCTCGGCCTCCCAAAGTGCTGGGATTACAGGCTTGAGCCACCGCGCCAGGCCTGTTAAATTCTTTTTATTTAACTGTTTAAATTGTTGTTGTTTTATAAGTTATCACAATGTCTAGTAAAATAAGCTTTCCCTTCTTTTTTTTCAAAACAAGATCTTTCAGGTAAACATTACAAATATTTTGTCAAGTTCCCAAATAGAAAGAAATTCCACTAGGATTTTGGAACAACATTAAATGTGTAGATCAATTCACGACAAATTGACATTTTTACACTATCAAGTCAACACATTATCGTCTCATTTGCTTAAATTGCTTTTTTATGTCCCTCAGCAATGTTCACATTAAACAATTTCTAAAGTCCCTTCAAGTCCCATGAGTTTAGAGTTACACACACACACACACATACACACACACAGAGACAGTCTAATGCTTTAGACTTGATGTCCAGGTACATTAGTAAAGTGAGCTTTGGAAGAGACTGAAAGAAAGTAGTGAATTGCTTCAAGTCTCCATTTTGCAGGTAGTGGGGTCCGGCAACTGGGAGTCAACACTGGGAGCCCCCACTTGCTGTAAAGCCCTCCCTCTCAGCCATTATGAGATTCAGTTGCTCTAAGGTCAGAGGATGGACTGACATGGACGGACTCAGCCTCCAGGTCACTCACATCCACACCATCTGATCGACAGACACAGTGTGGGCAATGGTAAGAGATGTCTTTCTTTACAAACAAACCAAAAGGTGGTCTGGGTGCAGTGGCTCACGCCTGAAATCCCAGCACTTTAGGAAGCCAAGGCAGGAGGATTGCTTGAGGCCAGGAATTTCAAACCAGCCTGGGCAACAACATAGTGAGACCCCCACTCTACCAAAAAAGATTTTTAAAAATTAGCCAGGCGTGTTGGCACACACCTATAGTCCCAGCTACTTGGAAGGCTGAGGCAGAAAGATCCCCTTAGCCCAGGAATTTGAGGCTGCAGTGAGCTATAATCATGCCATTGCACTCTAGCCTGGGTGACAGAGTGAGACTTTGTCTCTGAAAAAAAAAAAAAAAAAAAAAAAAGCCTGCCTTTCTTCAATATTAAAATATTTAGGTTCCAGTAGCCTCCACTGACAGTTAAAAAAAAAAAAAAGCTAAACAAATTTGCAGCCTAAAGACTGTCGGAAAAATCCAGCAAGCTTTCATTAATTTCTTGAATTATACAGGAAGACTCACAGCCACAGAACCCCTGGTTTCTAGAACTAATGAAGCAAAAGTGCAAAAAAAAAAATTTTAACAGCGTTTTGCTCCCTCAAGTCCTTGTTATAGCCAGCCAAGCGTCAGGCTGCAGCTCCTGGAAACAGCAAACATCTACAGACGTGAGCAACACCAGCAGAACCAGGAGACAGAGCATCTGAGAGCTCCCTCGCAGTTCTGGAAGCCGAACCAACATTTTCTGAACTTTAGCTAAATTCATACCCCCTTATTTTTCCTTTATTTGGACGGGAAGGAATTGTGAGCCCATTGATTGCTGCTTCTAGTACAAGCGCTGGTAACTCTCTTTTGAATCCTTTTTCGAAGCTGGAAGGTTGGAACTCCGTCTTTGCTCGGCACTGAGAAAGGCCTCTGCTTTTAATATTGCATTACTGAGCAATCATTATAATCTCGCCACAAATTTGCAGCAGATATCAGTATGTGGTCCAAAGCTTTTAGAACTATTCAGGGGAACAGCTCTCACTGACTTTTCACTGGAGAAAGCGGGACTTCCAATTACACAGGAAAAGTGCAGCAAAATGAGGAACATCTCCCTAATTAGCCTGGCCTCACTGGAGTGTCATTCTGGTGCAGATGTGAAAATCTAAAAGGAAGAAGGTGGGGGGCTCTAGAGTGAGCCCTAGGCCACCAGCTCTCCAGGTCTGCTCTTTCTGAGTTGGGGAAATGGTACGATCACCTGGGGACTAAGAAACAAGGTCCCCGAGGAAGCCCTCGAGCAGCACCCAGGCCCCATTAGAGCCGCTCCCCACATCATGGAGAAGGCAGCCGTGGAGGCTCTTCCTCCCTGTGCCAGCCCATGCTGGTCCACACTGGTCCACCTGGAAGGGAGGGCGCCTTGACCAAACCTCTGTTGAAGGTGGGTCTATCCCACGGCATCCTCATGATGAAAGCTGCAGGCTGGGTGCTCAGAAAAGATCTTCTCCAGCGCTCTTGCTAAGGGGTCATTTGCCCAGCTGCAAAATGGGCTGCACGTTCGCAGGGAAGCAGCAATTTTGGCTGGGAGGACTTTAATGGCTGCGAATTCTGGCAAAGCAAGAAGCCATAAATCAGTAAATAGCACCCAACAACTGCCACGAGGGGACATTAAGACATTCCCAATAAGCCTGCGTTTCGAGGTTCACGGGTCTCACGTCCAGGAGTGGCTGGATGTGGAGGTATCAGTCAATCCCTAATTAGAATACATTATCCATCTTCCTGACACTTCAGTGAAATGTCTATTCCACTCTGAGCTGCAGCTTTGTTCAGAGCAGGTTAATTGATATTCTGATGCCTTCGCTCACCATACCCCCGTGGCTCGGTTCTGTTTTATCACACATCAAAAAGGCCGTATGCTCAGGGCACTCCAGGCACCAGTGCAGAGCTGGAGGTCTGCACAGCTGCGAGGGGTATGGTATCACAGGAGGGACAAGCACTGAGCAGATGTCACAGATGAAAAAAAAAGGAAAGAAAAGAAGCCAGCCAGCCTGGGGAACTTGGCGAGGCCCAGCAGAGCGCGGCCTGATGCAGTACGAGCCGTCCGGCTTTGTGCGAACACTGGCCTCTTTTGCCCTCCTGACTATTATTAAAGCGCAATTAGCAACTTCACAGGGTAAGGCTCTGTTGCCCTCTGGGCCTCTGCCTGTTTGATGCATTGCCTTCCCGCTCCTCCCCTCTCCTCCCAGGACCAGAGGGTGGGGCTCCCCTGGGTGCTTCCCCCAGTCCTGCCCCTGATCTGGCTCCCAGCTCCGACTGCAGACTCCACCGGAGGCATTCCCTGGAGCTGCATGCTCAATCTCTGCAGTCCCAAGGAGGCAAGCTGAGGCTGAAGACTTGGACTCAATAAATCAGTTTTGCTCAGCTCCAAGTCTGAACCAGGGCAAGCCTCACAAGAGACACTGAAGGCCCAATGTTTCCTAATGAAATACCGTGTGGTTTCCCCACGTAGAGGAGAGAGACTCTGTCAGCCAGGAAGGAAATGCATCTTAAAAGTTCCAGTTTGGGACAGTGATATGTTCTAAAGCCAATCGGTGAGAACAATGAGACTACTTTGATGAACACAAAAAAGTTGACATCACACTGCCTCAGTAGCAGTTACTTTGGTTTATACAGAAACATAAAAACCTTAGCCTGCCATAGAACCCTAGGATGCCTTCCATATTCAACTCACCTGAAAGATGACTAGCAAGAATTTTTATCTCAGAGTTGAATCCCAAACAATATGCACCCCCTGTTAGCACTGAACATGGAATGCATTGAACACGGAACGTTAGTATTCCACATTCCACGTGTATGACTGTAGCAGGACCCCGTTACCCCTCAACTTGCTCTGATTCCTCCACCTGGGCGAGGTGAGGTGTGCCCAGGGATTTGCCTGACCTTTTTCTGGGCACAGCCTAACAGTGATTATGCTCTTACAACGCTGAAATATGCAGGAGTGATTTTTCTAAACAACAGTGTTGAATTCTACCCTTGATAATCAATGATACATGAGTGGTGTTTTTATACAAACCTGCAGATGCGGGGAGATCATTACTCCTAGATGTGTAGCCTACAGGCCAATGATCTCTAGGGTATGAAAACCTGGTAAAGCCCAAATGCAGGCATTCAAGAGATGCCTTTTTTTTTTTTTTTTTTTTTTTTGACAGAGTCTCGCTCTGTCGCCCAGGCTGCTGGAGTGCAATGGCACAATCTCAGCTCACTGCGACCTTCTCCTCCCGGGTTCAAGTGATTCTCCTGCCTCAGCCTCCCGAGTAGCTGGGACTACAGGCACGTGTCACCATGCCTGGCTAATGTTTTATATTTTTTAGTAGAGACGGGGTTTCACCGTGTTAGCCAGGATGGTCTCGATCTCCTGACCTCATGATCCGCCCGCCTCCACTGCCCCAAGTGCTGGGATTACAGGCATGAGCCACCGTGCCCGACCTCAAGAGGCTTTTTACTAGTTCCTAAATAGTTTTAAAACAATTAAATCAAATTCATATCAAATGTCTATGGTACCCCTGAAGCCACTCCATGGAAGGAGACACAGTTTGAAGAACAAATTGTTCTGTCCCCAGATGGAGCAGTCTACCCCAGCTCTGAGGCGGGGATGGCCCCAAGACAGCCCCCTGCAGAGATAACTCACTTTGGAGGTTCACATTTAGCTCTCCAGGTCAGGCATAATGTGCTTTAGATGAAAGTAACGGACATGGATAACCCAGCACCCAGGGCCCTTTCCCCTCAAACACTTTAGACCATGTCTGTGATGTAGACCCACCTCTCTAGAAACAAGATTAGCCCTGGAAAGGATCCGTTTATTGTGATGGTGGAAAGCAGTGGCTTTGGAACCAGACGACCTGTGCCACAGCCAGTGTGTGACTTTCAACCAGTCACTTCATCCCCTCTGGCCTCACTCTCCTCTGCACAATGGGAATAATCAAAATCTAGCTCACTGTTGATGAAACAATTAAACGAGGATTATAAACAAACAGGCCAGGCACTGTGGCTCGTGCCCATTAAGAGCACTTTAGGAGGCCAAGGTGGGAGGATTGCTTGAGGCCAGGAGTTCTAGACTAGCCTGGACAACACAGTGAGACCCCGCTTCTACAAAAAAAGTAAAAAATCAGGCCAGGCGCAGTGGCTCACGCCTATAACCCCTGCCCTTTAGGAGGCCAAGGTGGGTGGATCACCTGAGGCTGAGAGTTCAAGACCAGCCTGATCAACATGGAGAAACCCCATGTCTACTAAAAATACAAAATTAGTTGGGCATGGTGGCGCATGACTGTAATCCCAGCTACTCGGGAGGCTGAGGCAGGAGAATTGCTTGAACCTGGGAGGTGGAGGTTGCGGTGAGCCGGGATCATGCCATTGTACTCCATCCTGGGCAGCAAGAGCAAAACTCCATCTCAAAAAAAAAAAAAAAAAAGTTAGCCGGGCACAGTGACATGCACCTGTAGTCCCAGCTACTCGGGAGGCTGAGGTGGAAGGATCACTTGAGTCCAGGAGTTTGAGGCTGCAGGGAGCTATAATTGTGCCACTGCACTCCAGCCTGGGTGACAGAGTGGACCCCATCTCTGAAAAAACAAACAACAAAACAAGTGTAGTGCCTGGCAACAAAGAAATGACCCAAAGTTAACTAGTTTTATCATTGTAATTTTGAGAAAGGTGAACGATCTTTTTCTCTACCTACTTCCAAAGAGTCCCACTTAAGTTTGTAGAACTTAATATAAAAAAATTGTTTGAAAAGGCAAATCTCAGGGAAACAGGAGCAACTGGCATTCCAGATATGAACTGAGGGAAGATCTTTAATTAAGGAGGACTTGGGGCAGACACATTTCTCTTTTTTTGAAACTGGGGTCTCGCTATATTGCCCAGGCTGCTCTCAAACTCCTGGCCTCAAGTTATCCTCCTGCCTCGGCCTCCCAAAGTGCTGGGATTACAGATGCGCCACCACACCCAGCTGGGACAGACACATTTCAATTAGAATGCGGGAGTCTAGTGAGCTGACAGCTACTGTGGATTCGCCCCAAGGTGGGCTCACACCATTTGCCATCACTCGGCCAGCGGCCCTCTCTGAGGGGAGTTTGCTCGTCCTCTAACCCACGTGACTGTTTCCTTATCTGTATAACAGGAATGATGAAAATAGTGTCTGCACTTCATAGTCTTTAGGGTTACATGCAACGATGTACCTAAAGTGGTGGCACAATATCTGGCAGACAGTAGGTGCTTAATAAATGTCTCCTGGAATACACAGGCTATTCATAGTTGACAACTCATTTGAAAAACAGACCAAACTCAGCCTAAGAATGGGAGAATGGGCTGGGCACGGTGGTTCATGCCTATAATCCCAGCACTTTGGGAGGCCGAGGCAGGCGGATCATGAGGTCAAGAGATCGAGACCATCCTGGCCAACATGGTGAAACCCCATCTCTACTAAAAATATAAAAATTAGTTGGGTGTGGTGGTGCACGCCTGTAGTCCCAGCTACTCGGGAGGCCGAGGCAGGAGAATCGCTTGAATCCAGGAGACAGAGGTTGCAGTGAGCCGAGATTGCACCACTGCACTCCAGCCTGGGTGACAGAGTAAGACTCTGTCTCAAAAAGAAAAAAAAAAAAAGAATGGGAGAATGAGGAGTTGGCCCCCTTCTGCTCTGCCCTTCTGCTGTGGATGCCCTGCTAGCTCTCAGGAGCAGGCCTGGCACCTCTGACTCTCTGCTCAGCCTAAGAGAAGAGTGATGTGGTCGGTGCTTCTGGGTCCAGTCCCGTTCCCAGCATCTCCGTGCTTCTCGAATACTTGCTCCTGCTCCAAGGTCCACTTGCGTCTGCTCAAACCTCAGGCCCTGTCCTGCATCTGATCATCTCTTTTTCCTTGTCTACTGCAGTGAAAGGGATCATCTGAGGCATCATGCACCCACAGAGCGTATCGGAACACACGTTCCTCTCCACACGGGGTGCTGTGGCTCTGTATGCAGACACGTGGTCAATATGTGCCCTTAACAAGCCTGCATCACACCAACCAACCAATCACAGCCTCAGCATCAGGGTCTCTTACAGAAACACCCACAAATAAGGGGGCGTGGGGGGTGTGATCACTGTACTCTGCCCGGCACCTCACCAAGCCCTCAGAAGCCCTGCCTCACTGTGATGCGGGCCATAAGTTTCCTGAGTGGAACTCAGACCTCCCCTTCCAACCCTCTGCAAACCTAACTGTATCTGTATTTGAGGAACACACAGTCAGGGCCTCAGCAGAGCTGTGGATCAATAAAACCTCACTCCTTGGAGGAGGCAAGTGACATCTATAAACCTGTGAGTGTCAAAACAATGGCAAGAAAATCCTGTGTTCCTACTGTCAGTGGGATGAAAGCAGTGTAATTAATGCCAGCCCAATGACACCACAAGGAGAAATAAAACAAACAGCTGGTGGTTCTATGGACTAGCATCTAGCTCCTCCACTCCGTTACCGTTTCCACTATAAAATACTGACTCATGTTATAGGCAGGGAAGCATAAATCTATGACCAAAGAGGAGGAAAAAAAAAAGACTATAGAAACCCACCATGTAAATTCTAAACTTTTGGTTCTACAGTCAAAAGTGTGCTACATCCTCTCCCCACTTATAGTGAAAGAACCAAGTTTCCATGATATTACATGAGCTCTAAGAGGAGTCAACCTGGGAACACAAAAAAGAATTTTGCATTTTGTATACAGTACAGAAAACACCCCCAGCTGGTACAGACACTTTTAGGGCTGAGGGCCTGAACTTGCTTCCCACGTGCATCAGAGACCTGACTCCAGGGATCTGCGGACATGGTCAAGGTTCAACAGAATGGTCCAAGTGTTGCATCTGATGATGGCATTCTTTCTTTAGCTCCAGGAGGAAGATTATGCGGAAGCAGACATTTGGAACCTGATGCATTTCGAGAAGGTCAGTTTTTCTTTTAGGTAATGTATTTATCCTTCCTTTGGGTCAGTGGGTGGGGCTCCTGTGCTACGGCCTCATCCGTAGAATGACGGCAGCTCTTGGCACCTGCCTGCTCCTGCCAGCCCTCTGTTTTGAGCCACCTAGAACATTTGCTGGTGCACAGCAGGTGCCCCAGAAGTCTTAGCTGTTGAAAAACATCATAGCACAGTCGTGCCGTTTCAATGGGAAAATGCATCACAGTGTGACGTGGTATTCGGCACATATCAGGTGCCAGTAAATGCTAGCTGAGCATTCTGTGTACCTTATTTTTTATTTTTTTGTTGAGATCGAGTCTCCATCTGTCGCCCAGATGGAGAGTGCAGTGGCGTGATCTCAGCTCATTGCAACCTCCGCCTCCCGGGTTCAAGCGATTCTCCTGCCTCAGCCTCCTGAGTAGTAGGATTACAGGCGCCTGCCACCACACCTGGCTAATTTTTGTATTTTTACCAGACATAGGGTTTCACCATGTTGGCCAGGCTGCTCTCGAACTCCTGACCTCAAAAGATCCACCCACTTAGGCCTCCCACAGCTAGGATTACAGGCCTGAGCCACCACGTCCGGCCGATGTGTACCCTTATCTTGATGGACCATTTCTGCTCTTCACCAGCTGTGTCTGGGCTTAACTCGGGCCTTCATTTTCCTTCTTCCTTGTCTTTACTGTAACATGATCACAGGCTCAATGAGTCATGGGGCAAGGTAATATTCCTTTAACACACTGAAGCAGAGACTTGTTCATATCCCATTTAACTGCTCATGGGTCCTGGTGGACAGCCTCCGTGTTTCCTTCCTTTGCTTTTGATGAGAGAATAAGGAAGACTTCTAGAAGAGGTGCTGGGGAATAAGAGGCGATGTCTAGAATGCATTAGCGGGATGCAGATGGGGGCAGCATCCTTCCGCAGGCTCCTGCTCAGCAGCACCGGGGAGAATGCAGCGGGTCTAGCTTTTGTTAGTCACAGTGTGGCTTTGACTCTGCAGGGGCTCTGAGCCTCACAGTTAAGGAAGAAGAAAGAGGAGACACTGAGAACAGAATGCAGACTGAGGAGGCACCACCCACCAGTTGAGCGCTGTCTTAGTCCATTTTTGCTGCTTATGACAGAATACTGAAACTGTGTAAATTGTAAAGAAAACATTTTTTTTGCAGGGGGGATGGAGCCTTGCTCTGTCACCCAGGCTGGAGCGCAGTGGCGCAATCTCAGCTCACTGCAACCTCTGCCTCCCGGGTTCGCAAGCATCAAGAAACCAATTTCCTGCTGCAGTCACACTGAAGGTCCTTCCCTCACAGCCCAGCTCCATCTCCAAAGGAGTGAACCCAGCATCCCATGTGCTTGGCTTCCTGCATTACACTCGCGCTTGGCAACCTTTTGAACCATTCCTAACCTCCAGAGTGGTGGGACTCAATCCCTAGTGGAAACTCACACACACACACACACACACACACACACACACACACACCCCAAGGCAAGTGAACAGGCACGAGGAAGGCAGGCTGCAGCTGGCTGTGACATTTCATTGATTTTTTTCCTCAGGCACGACACTGAGAAGGCTGCTGACTCTCATCCACCCAGGTATGGGGATGTAATAGAACTCACTTGAGTTGTGGTTTCAAAAGTGTACCACAGGCCAGGCGCGGTGGCACACGCCTGTAATCCCAGGAATCTGGGTGGCTGAGGCAGGTGGATCACCTGAGGTCAGGAGGTCGAGACCAGCCTGGTCAACATGGTGAAACCCTGTCTCTACTAAAAATACAAAAATTAGCCAGTTGTGGTGGCACACACCTGCAATCCCAGCTACTTGGGAGGCTGAGGTGGGAGAATCGCTTGAACCCAGGAGGCGGAGTTTGCAGTGAGCCGAGATAGCGCCAAAAAAAAAGCACACTGTGATGTTGCTGGTAGATCATAAACCCACCCAGAAAGCGCCTAGGACTGTTGTCTAACACAAAGCCAGGTATGAAGCAGCAGTGGACTTCTACTCATAAGGGATCCTCAAATGGCCTTCACCCAGGTCATCTAGCATGTAAAAAGCATCTTAACTCTAAGTGGACCACCGGGCCTGGCACAGCGCTAACCGTTACGCTTGGATCATCTCATTTAATCAGAGACAGCGAGACAGCTGTTACTTCAGGACATGCGCCGCAGCACCTAAGGCCATGCTGCTTGTCTATGAATTACAGGACGCTCTACACAGAAAAGCACTGCGGCCCGAGCAGGCTGTCCACACCAGTCCCTGTCTGAGTGTCCCTCGCTGCTGTCTGCCAGCCCAGATACTTGAGGGACGGCTCAGGTCAGCAGATATGAACACGAGCCACGTGTGCAGCCCATAAAAATCACATTCCCGGTGCGGGAAGGGCTCTGCCTTTTGATGAATAATAAAATTCTCCACACATGACGAGCCATCATAATTGGGCACAAGTCTTTCCTTTGCCCCTGCAGCAGCGTGGGGGTGGCATCCGTACGCGAAAACATTTTTTTATTTGCCAGATATTTTCCAGTCTGTGATATTCCAAATGTCTGGTGCTGGTGACATAAAAACGCCTTTGTCATAAGGCCTGGCACAAGCTTGCCGAGTCCAGCTGAAGCCTGACCTGCCAGTCAGGTAGCCAGGAGCCTCTGCATGGTGGCCTGTAAAATGCCACACTGACCTGGCCTGTGGCACATCAACAAAATTCCTTCCTCCATCTGGGCCTCAGTTTCCCTTTTCATGAGAGGTTTTGGTGGGATGATTTCTGTAGATGGCTTTTTAAAAGACATTGATGAGACAAACTGGGATTCATCCACCAGGCATGATCACTTTTATGTTACACATTTATTTAATGTTTTAAAATCAAGCACCTTGGTGCTTGATTCTTGTTACAGTTGATTGCAGGAATAAAGGAGGAGGAGACAGGAAAATCTCCTGGCATAGGAGATCAGCTTGGAAGACTGGTTCTCAAAAACTTGAACCCGGGGTAGGTACCACGGGGGCACCTCTAGCCTTAGGGTGCAGCGCTTGAACTTTCTCAAGGTGCAGGAGTCCAAAGCCAAACGGGAAACTTGAAAGCATTAATGATGGAAATAATTTTAGAATACAAGGAAGAAGTCGCTAAACAGATCCAAAATTCACAGAAAACAAAGCTAGCACACTGGCCAAAACAATCTCCCCAGAGAAGCCTGAAGACAGATGTGTTCCTGGTGTTGAAACCATTATTAGGACATTCGGATATGACTGGATAGGGCTGTTGGATTTTAAACACCTTTCCCTCCTTGGGCCACAAGCATGTTGGGATAGGAATTCACTGCCATGGTGGTGCAAAACTGGGGAATTCTCCAAATGGCATTCATTGATTCATTGATTGACTCGTTGATTGACTGATTGATTCATTCATTCATTCATCCTATAAGTATTTACCCAGCATGGAGTCTATGCCAGGTACCACACGAAAGATCTTGCATTTCTAACTATGACAGTGCAGAGTTGGAGAGCAGAATGCTGTGAGCACATGTAACAGGCAGGTCGGCCTCATGTGGGGCTGGACAAGGTCAGGGGAGGCCTCCCTGAAGAAGTGACTTGAAGCTAAGGCTGAGGAATGAGAGCAGTTTTCTAGCTAAGGGGTGGGGTTAAGAGCACTGTGTATTCCTTTTCTATTGCTGCATAACAATCTTAGCAACTTTAGACAATACAATTATTATCACATGGTTTCCAAGGGGCAGGAGTCTAAGCACAGCTCAGCTGGGTCATCTACTCAGTCTCAAAGGCTGCAGGCAAGGTGTTGACTGGGCTGTGTTCTCATTTGGAGGCTTGACTGAGGGAGAACCCTCTTCCCAGCTCATCTGGATTGTTGACAGGATCCATTTCCCTGCTGCCGTATGACTGAGGGCTCTGGTTTCTCGCTTGCTGGGAGCTGGAGGTCCCTGTAGTTCCTAGAGACCAGTCATGTGGGCTTCTCCAACATGGCTGCATACTTCATCATGCCAGCAGGGAGGATCTCTCTCTGGTCTGCTAAAGCACATTCTTACATAAAGTAATGTAGCACAGGAGTGACATCCCCTCACCTTTGCCATATTCAGCTGGTCCTGCTCCCACTCAAGGGGAGAGGATTACATAGCATGGACACAAAGGGGTGGGAAATCATTGAGAGTTGCTTAGTGATATAGTTTGGATATGTGTTCCCACCCAAATCTCACATTAAAATATAATCCCCATTGTTAGATGTGGAGCCTGGTGGGAAGTGTTTGGATCATGGGGGCACCAAACCAAACTCATGGTTTGGTGCTATCTTCACAATAGTGAGTTCTCACGAGATCTGGTTGTTTAAAAGTGCGTGGCGCCTCCCCCTCCCACTCTCTCTCTCTTGCTCCTGCTCTGGCCACGTGATATGCCTGCTCCCCCTACACCTTCTGCCATGATGGGAAACTTCCTAAGGCCTCCCCAAAGCTGAGCAGATGCCAGCCCAATGCTTCCCATGCAGCCTGCGGAACCGTGAGCCAATTAAACCTCTTTTCTTTATAAATTACTCAATCTCAGGTATTTCTTTGTGGCATTGCAAGAACGGACTAATGCAATTAGGGTCTGGCAGCTGCACACAAAGGCCTGAGCAGGATGGGTGCAGGTTGAGCTGGGGAAAGGTGGCGGGTACTGAACGGGTAGATGAGAGAAGTCCAGGGATGAAGCTGAGCCGCAGGCAGGCCCAGGACACACAGGGCTCCCGGAAGCAGTGGAGGGTCACAGCCACATTTATTTTAAAATAACAAATGTTTCTCTATGTTTAAAATCATCCTCAGAAGGGTGCACTTTAAAGAAAGTGTGAACATCAGTTGCCTCCAGGGAAGGAAACTGGGTGGTTAAGGAACAGGAGTGACGGGGGACTTTGGTGCCTTTGGAACCATAGGAATGAATATATCGTGGTTATGAAATAAATTCATTCATTCTTTAAAAAGCCATCCTTCCAGCAGCAATGTGAAGAAAGGATTGGGAAGAAACCAGGGTAGCTGCGGGGAGATGGATCAGGTTCCAAATAAAGGAAAGGGATTCTTAGCAATTTAAATAAAATAGAGCACAAATGGTGACTATGGGCAAGGTAAAATTTAGAATCTCTTTGGTACTGAGCCTTTCCCTCCAAGTTTCCAGAACTTACTGCCTTATGTCTTACCTTTTCTTTGCCCTACAGGGGTAGTCTGAAGATTCGGACACATTCTCTTGATTGTCCCTAACAAATGGCTAATGGGTATCCAACAGGTAGAGCCAGCAATGCCTTTTGATTGTTCCAATACAGAGTGCTAATTTTTCTTTCTCTAAGCATTTGATGGTCACTTCAAAAAAAAAAAAATTCTTCAAAGAGATTGCATTAGACCAAAAAAAAAAAGAAAAAACAAAGAAAAGAAACCACTCCCCTGCATTAATACAGAATCCTGATGGGTTATGATTGCGTTATTTTCCCTGAACACTATTCCCTGCATTCTTTTGTGCTCTAAATTACCAATTCTAGTCCCTGTGTAGCTAAATAATAATCATTACCATATAAATGAATATGCATATGTGTCATTTTTCTCCCTAAAAGCAAGAAATTCTGTTTATTTTGGATGAGGGTTTGTTTTCTTTTTGCACAACCAAAGCACATAATTAGAAGCCTAACCTCTTACTCTTGAAATCCTGTCTCCAGCGGGAAGAGATGAAAAGGCACTGGATGCCCCTTGAAGGTTAGAAGAAAGTTTAAAACAAATTGAAGGAGATATTCCTTTACTCTGCAGGTAACAACAGCATGGACATGATCAGAATCACAGAACTATAAGGCTAGAAGGGATTTCCGTGCTCAAGTCCAACCCCATGATTGTATAGATGGGAAAATTGAAGCCTAAGGAAAGAAGCGAAGCTCTCACCAAAATAACACTCGCTGCCTTTTTGAGATGCAACCTTTGAAACAAGAACAGAGTGACCAACAGTACAACACCGTGTTTGCATCTCGGTTCTGAGACTTAACTGTGGGGTCTTCAGCAAGACACACAACCTCTTCAGGGCCTGGCTTTCGCATCTGTGAAACAGGGTAGACAATAGTGCCCCCTCCGCAGGGCTACTGTGAGGACTCCACAGCACACAATCCTGCTGCCGATGCTACACTCCCAACCAAGGCGAGTCTCCCAGAATATAACTGCAGCCTCTTGCATAGTGCAAGGTGCGCCTGAAATGTCATGTAGCAGATAACACGCCAAACCAGGCACGTAGACGACGGCTACCACCATCGTCAAAATAATCACAATAACAACACACATTATAAATACTCATATAGTCAATATATTATTTATAATATAATATAATCACATATAGTGTAATGCAACTAATAACGATGTCAATCATAATTGAGATTTTAATTTATAATATTAACAATAGATATCATCTTTTTTTTTTTTTTTTTTTTTTTTTTGAGACGGAGTCTCACTCTGCCGCCCAGGCTGGAGTGCGGTGGCCGGATCTCAGCTCACTGCAAGCTCCGCCTCCCGGGTTCACGCCATTCTCCTGCCTCAGCCTCCCGAGTAGCTGGGACTACAGGCGCCCGCCACCTCGCCCGGCCAGTTTTTTGTATTCTTTAGTAGAGACGGGGTTTCACCGTATTAGCCAGGGTGGTCTCGATCTCCTGACCTTGTGATCCGCCCGTCTCGGCCTCCCAAAGTGCTGGGATTACAGGCTTGAGCCACCGCGCCCGGCCAGATATCATCATTTTTATGATGGTGACTTGGGATGCATAGTCCTGTACTCTGTCCACACTGCAGGTGCACTATGCAAACAGGTTATGCAGACCAAGCTTTTAAATAAGCTCAGGAAGAATTCACAGAAGTTGAATGCACATTTGAAAGACTATTCTAGGTCGGGTGCAGTGGCTCACGCCTGTAATCCCAGCACTTTGGGAGGCCGAGGCAAGGGGATCACTTGGAAGTCAGGAGTTCGAGACCAGCCTGACCAACGGGGTGAAACCCTATCTCTACTAAAAATATAAAAATTACCCAGTGTGGTGGTGGGCTCCTGTAATCGCAGCTACTCAGGAGGCTGAGGCAGGAGAATTGCTTGAACCTGGGAGGCGGAGGTTGCAGTGAGCCAAGATCATGCCACTGCACTCCAGCCTGGGCAACAGAATGAGCCTCTGTCTCAAAAAAACAAAACAAAACAAAACAAAAAAAAAGAAAGGCTATTCTAGATCACTGAGGGCACGTTTGGGATATCCAGTTGCAATCACAGAGAGAATCACCATATTTTCCCCAGAAACTATCAGTCAGTGAGGTAGAGATTTTTTTAAAAATCACGGAAACAAACCTGTCCAGGCCAGCTGAATCCTGTGTGAAAACTGTGCAGCCTTGTTAGATTCTGGAACGGGGAAAGAAGTGCAGTGCGGCTTCAAGGGGGTGTACGTAGCCAGTGGGACACACAGACGATTGTTGGCAGCCCACCCTGAGGCCCTGCATCTCTGGATTCTAGATTTCCACCTAGAATCCAGAATGCTTACCCACCAGAAGCATTTCCATTGGAACGCTGTAACTTGCAAAAATTACTTACACGAAATAGTACTGCTCCGTATGTTTTGAGGTTGGAAAGGAGAGAGACTTCAAGAGTTGCTCAGTGGTATCCAGACACCCACCCTGGGCGTTCTGCAGTGGTTGTGTGGGGTGGATGGGACAGGGGCCCACAGACGCCTTGGCCCCATGCCAAGCCTCTCTTCCTGCTATGAAGTTCAGATCCACCTCTGGCTGACATAACACCTTTGCTTGTTTATCTGGTTCACACTGTCTGTCTCTCCATGACTAGAACTTCTGTTTCTTAAGAGCAGACGTTTAACTTTCTTGTTCACTGCTTTGGCCCCTGTGCTTAGCAAAGTGATTTGTTGCATAAGAGAATAGATGAATGAATGAATGAATGAATGAATGAATGAATGAATGAATGAATACTTTTAGGAAACACTGGCTGGGGAGCCGGGTAGGCCAACAAACCATGACAAGGCTTTTGGTCGTGACTCCAGTTGAGGAACATATCAGGTGGCATGGGGACACATGGGGGCCTGTGAATGGCACAAAACATGACAGGGAGTAGGTAGGCTTTGCCCAGCCTTTGAGCTTCTGTCCCGGGCTGCACGGCACAGCCCTGGAGCCCCTGGGTCACAGCGCTGGTCCTGTGTACCACATGCCTGGTCCACCCTGGCCAGTCCTGCTGCTTCCCACTGTGTGACTCTGGGCGTGCCTCGGGCCCTGCAGCTATAAAATGGGCACAATAATAGTAACATTGACCATGTAGGGTCCCATAAAGCTGGAGAAGCTGCTGGGCGTAGTGCCTGATGCCAGGCTCAGATGCATGCTCAGTTCAGGTCTCTAGCTTCTCCTGGGGTGAGATGGAGAGCTGGAGCAGAGGCTCTGGGCCTGTTCCGCTCTCCTGCCTGCCTGGACCCCAGAGACCTCTGCCTTCCAGTGGCCAGCAGGCCAGCTCCTGGCTTCTGCCGCACCAAGGCAGCTGGTTGAAGCAAACGCTCTTGACCGGGAGAGAGGGCCGGGGGAAGAGCGGCCCTCTCACAGCAGTTCCTGCTCAAGTTCCTGGGTCACAGGTGGTTTGGGGATCATAGCATCTTCAAAGGAAATCTGAAAAGGGAAAGGCAGGTCTTCCACAACCAGGCATAGGGAAGTCCTGCTGCCTTTGCTGACTGAGACAGACTGTGGCGCCATCTCCACTGGGCCTTTCGTTTGGCAAGGGTGGTGATGGTGGCTCATGAGTAGGCCACATGTTTTAGGTGCATGTTATTCCTGAGGATAGGAACCACACAATTTCTCCCTTCCTGTGTGCTTAGAACGAATGCTCATCACACTGAGAGTCTTGGTTCCAGGAACTCTTGGCATACTGAATTTGAAACACCGCCTGATGGCTAAGACCGTATCCAGCTGTGCTTTCACAGACAGCCCCCACCCCTGCTGAGGAGGTCCAGTCCTGGGCAACTCGGGTACACTTAAGCCAAAGAAGTACCACCCCCCTATATTTGACCAAATTTGATGAGTAGCTATCATGATGAAAAGAGAAAACGGCTTAGCTTTAAAGATCAAAGAGAGCCAGGCACGGTGGCTCATGCCTATCATCCCAGCACTTCAGGAGGCCAAGACATGTGGATCACTTGAGCCCAGGAGTCTGAGACCAGCCTGGGCAACATGGTGAGACCCTGTCGCTACAAAAATTATAAACTTAGCCAGGCAAGGTGGTGCGCGCCTGTGGCCCCAGCTCCTCAGGAAGCTGAGGCAGGAAGATCACTTCAGCCCAGTTTAAGATCAGCCTGGGCAACACTGGGAGACCACGTCTCACACAAAATAAAAATGAAAGATAGACGGGCATGGTGGCACGTGCCTGTAGTCCCAGCTACCCAGGAAGCTGAGGTGGGAGGATAGCTTGAGCCCAGGAGGTTGAGGCTGCCGCGAGCCATGACTGTGCCATTGCACTCCAGCCTGGGCGACAGAGCAACACCCTGTTTCAAAAAAAAAAAAAAAAAAGACTGAAGAGAAGAAAGGAAGACTCCGTTGAATGCTTCCAGCCTGGTGATCTGCTATGCAAGAATCTAATCCAACCTGGCAAATGCATAAGAAATAATGGATTAAGGCACACAGCATTTTGTAGGGGAAAATGCTGGCCCACTTCCAGTCACTCGGGCCATCTTTCCTTCCCCTTTAATTCTCTGCCAAAAGATTGTTTGGCACGTCCTAGAGAAAAGAGGTGGGAAACCTTAAACATAGAGACTGACCGAAGGGTCAGTTTTAGGAAAAGTTCCCACGGGGTTGGTTGGACACTCTGGGTTAAGAGTGCGAAGCTGGGGTAAAGGGCTGGGTTTTCTGGTCCCTGCCTCACTTCTGGCTGCCATTCCCTCCAGCCTCAGACAGCCCTTCCACAGTCCACTCCAGTCCCCTTCACTAGAGACTTCAGGAATAACTGGACTCTCCTGGCCATGGTTTTTCCATCACAACCCTTCTCACTATCTGCCTTGCCTTGGTCATGTTTGACTCTGTCTCCAATTGCAAATGGTGAGCCCAAGGCAGGCAACACCATCTTGCTCATCTTGCTAGAAGTGGGGGGTGCTGAGGAGGAGGGTCTCGGGTGTGGGGAAGGGTCCTAGCAGTGAAAACAACTCAGGGCCTGCAGGGGGCACTCAACTGGAGACGCAGAATCAAGCCACGTAGCTTGGAAGTTGGGTGACTGGGAGGGAACTTAGTGAAAATGAAAGTCTGCAGTGAAGCTGGCCTTTCTCCTAACACTCCTGGAAGGTGGAATTTGCTTTTTTTTTTTTTTTTTTTTTTTTTTGTTGGGGTTTTTTTCTTTTCCCCCGGGTGGGGGGGGAATTTGGTAAAAAAAAAAGCTGGCGGTAAGCTGGGCTTTTTCCCAACCCCCCCTGAAGGGGGAATTTTGTTTTTTTTTTCTTTTTTTTTTTTTTTTTTGAGATGGAGTCTTGCTCTGTCGCCCAGGCTGGAGTGCAGCGGCATGATCTTGGCTCACTGGAACATCTGCCTCCCAGGTTCAAGCGATTCTCCTACCTCAGCCTCCCGAGTAGCTGGGACTACAGGCACGTGCCACCATGCCTCGCTAGTTTTTTTATATTTTTAGTAGGGATGAGGTTTCACCGTGTTAGCCAGGATGGTCTCATTCTCCTGACCTCATGATCTGCCCGTCTCAGCCTCCCAAAGTGCTGGGATTACAGGTGTGAGCCACTGCGCCCGGCTGGAAGTTTGCTTTCTATTGAGAGCTCAAGAGAAAGGACAGAAATGTTTTTGTGATCGATGTGAAAGTGTTACTTAGAACAGGGGTTGGCAAGCTACAGCCCCCAGGCCAAATCTGGCCTGCTGCCTGCTTCTAAGATAAAAGTCTTTCTAGAGCACAGCCATGCCCTTTTATGTCTGTGTTGTGTACGGCTGCCTATGTATTACATCAGAGCTGGTCGTTGTGATAGAAGCCGTATAGCCTGCAAAGCCTCGACAAGTGTCTCTTCAGCCTTTTCAGAAAACATGTGTCCACCCCCGATTTAGAACAGCCTCTGGACTCTGGATATCTGCCTACACCTGGGCAGAAGACCATCCGCTCACAATGAACAATTTGAGGTCAGATATAAACACACTGTTCAGAGTCACCGTTGCAGCCAGGCCCGCAGGTGTTTGTGACGTAGATCCCATGGCTGAGGGCCATGCGGAACAAGCTCGTGAGAACTGCTACTCCAACACCAGCATGCTGAAAAGATTCCTGGGTACTGCTTCAGATTTGGGGCTTCCCAATAAATATATATATATTTTGAGACAGGGTCTTGCTCTGTTACTCAGGCTGGAGTGCCGTGATGCATATTGGCTCACTGCAACCTCCTCCTCCCAGGCTCAAGCGATTCTCCTGCCTCAGCCTCCCGAGTAGCTGGAATTACCAGTGCATGCCACCATGCCCATCAAATTTTTTGTGTGTTTAGTAGAGACAGGGTTTCACCATGTTGGCCAGGCTGGTCTTGAACTCCTGGGCTTAAGCTATCCTCCTGCCTCAGCCTCCCAAAGTGCTGGGATTACAGGCATGAACCACTGCATTCAACCCTAATACCTTTTTTTTTTTTTTTTTTTTTTTTTTTGAGACAGGGTCTCACTCTGTCACCCAGGCTGGAGCACAGTGGCATGATGTCAGCTCACTGCAACCTCTACCTCCTGGGTTAAAGCGATTCTCCCACCTCAGCCTCCCAAGTAAATGGGATTATAGGCGCGTGCCACCATGCCCAGCTAATTCTTTTTAATTTTTTATTTATTTATTTTTTTGAGACAGAGTCTTGCTCTGTTACCCAGGCTAGACTGCAATGGTGCCATCTCAGCTCACTGCAACCTCTGCCTCCTGGGTTCAAGCGATTGCCCCTGCCTCAGTCTCTCAAGTAGCTGGGATTATAGGTGCCCACCACCATGCCCAGCTAATTTTTGTATTTTTAGTAGAGACAGGGTTTCGCCATGTTGGCCAGGCTGGTCTTGAACTCCTGACCTCAGGTGATCCGCCCGCCTCGGCCTCCCAAAGTACTGGGACTACAGGCATGGGCCACCACGCCCAGCCAATTTTTTTGTATTTTTAGTAGAGACGGGGTTTTGCCATGTTGGCCAGGCTGGTCTAGAACTCCTGGCCTCAAGCAATCCTCCTGCCTTGGCCTCCCAAAGTGCTAGGATTACAGGCGTGAGCCACCACGCCTGGCCTGGCCCTAATACATTTTCAAGTGAGAGACAGATGGAGAGAAAGAGAGATAGTCTGTATGTGCATATATATATTTTTTAAAAGGACACAATTTCCGATTCTGGGAGATATGAAATGCGCGCCACCCCCCTTGTCACCCCCAGTAAGAGTAGCTGTAATACATGCATAAAACACATGGGGCAGCTATTCGAGGACTCAGAAAGTTATCCAGTAGTAGGCAAGTTGGGGGAAAAGACTAGAATCCTAAATACCACCAAACCAGTATCTCCTGGCCTAGTCTTAAGGCAACCTGAAGGCCGAAGGTGCGCAGCAGATGGGAGAAGAGTGAGCTGGGAGGGGAGTGGGAAAAGGGGCTCCTAGCACTGGGAGTGCGGGTGCCTCTGTGGGGTTTTTCTTTTCTCTGTTTTCTCACACTCCTGCCTCTAGGCAGTCCTGCGTTGGCCGTGGTGGCACAGCTGTGTCAAAGGGACCTGCAGGTACCTGAAACACTGAAAGAGGGGACCCTTCTCCAGTCCCAAGAGAACAGGGCAAAGCCCGGTCAATCCTTCCTCTCTTGTCCTCCCACTACTTGACCCTGGTCATGGATGCAGTCTCAGGAAGTGAGTGGCAGAGCAGGATAAATAAAACCTCAGTTTCCTGGCCAAAATACCAAAAAGAGGAGCACCGGGGAACTAGGAGTTACTGGGAGATGCCAGAGAGGGCAGCTCAGGGAAGTAACTAAACACAGTGTTTGATGAGATCAAAGGTTCACCCCCAAGCTGTGCACGTGTGGGCCTGACCCTACACGGCATTTCAGAGACACTGAGACGTGAACTGTGGCCAGCTCACTGCCAAGTCCCCACGTGCCCCTGGGTGATATGCGCGTAGCACAGAGCTGCACGGTCAGTCACTGCACGGCACTGCAAAGGGGCTGAACACAGGACTGACATGGAAACCACACCCTGAGAAGCCTGGTTGGAACGTGCAACCTGAACCCAACTGAATCAGTCATCTCCTTAGGCAAAAATAATGACATTTGCCGTAGGAGTTAAACAAGACCCAGAGCCTCCTAACAATATTTAAAATGTCCAGGATACAAAATTACTGAGGGCAGGAAGAACCAGGAACGCCTCTACTTACATGAGAGCAGATACAGATGTCACCACCACATAACTCAGATGTTGGAATTAGCGGATGAAGACTCAAAAGCGGCTATTACAAGAAAGTTCTGGCCAGGCGCGGTGGCTCACGCCTGTAATCCCAGCACTTTGGGAGGCCGAGACGGGCGCATCACGAGGTCAGGAGATCGAGACCATCCTGGCTAACACGGTGAAACCCCATCTCTACTAAAAAAAAATACAAAAAAACTAGC
>NW_016803673.1:3012870-3058137 GCF_001698545.2 Rhinopithecus bieti | reverse complement strand
GGGAGGGAGGAAGGAAAGGAGGAAGGAAGGAAGGAAGGAAGGAAGGAAGGAAGGAAGGAAGGAAGGGAGAAGAAAAAAAAGAAAACTGAAAACGAAGAAAAAGTCTTGAAAGTAGTCAGAGAAAAAAAATGATGCATTATTTATAAAAGAATTTGAATGACTAGATTTTTCATAGAAACCACAGTGGTCAGAAGTAAGGGGAGGCTGGGTGTGGTGGCTCACGCCTGTAATCTCAGCATATTGGGAGGCCAAGGCAGGAGGACTGCTTGAGACCAGGAGTTGGAGACCAGCCTGAGCAATAGAGGGAGATCTAGTCTACAAAAAATTAGCTGGGCGTGGTGGCAGATACCTGTGGTTCCAGCTACTAGGGAGGTTGAGGCGAGAGGATCCCTTGAGTCCAGAAGGTCAAGGTTGCAGTGAGCAGTGATTGCCACTGGACTCCAGCCTGGGCAACAGAGCGAGACTCTGCCTCAAAAAGAAAAAAAAAAGAAAAAAAAAGTAAGCGGAGTGCTAGCCTTGGCAAGCACATATACTAAAATCAGAACAATACAGAGAATATTAGCATAGCCCCTTAAAAATTACAAAAAAGGAAAAAAGAAAAAATTGTAAGTGAAACATTTATAAAGTGCTCAAAGAAAAAAACTGTTAACCTAGAATTCTAAATTCAGAAAAAAATATAGGAGCCTAGGCGTTCAATAACCAGCTTGGGCAACATAGTGAAACTCCATCTCTACAAAAAGTAAAAAAATTAGTTAGGTGTGGTGATGCACGCCTGTAGTCCCAGCTACTCAGGAGGCTGAGACAGGAGAATCGCTTGAGCCTGGGAAGTTGAGGCTACAGTGAGCTGCGATCATGCCACTGGGGTCCAGCCTGGGTGACAGAGTGAGACCCTGTCTCAAACATACATACATACATACATAAAATAAAATAAAATAAAATAAAATAAAATTAAAATAGAGAGAGAAGTAATGACGTGACCAATAGGGTTCCTGTGAGGACACACGAGTCAGTGTGCAAAGCCCTTCTGTGGCGCCCATCACTGCCCAGTAGATGGGTGCTACGCTGCTGTCCTCCTGAGCCCTCCCCTGCCCTCTCCACTCTCCTCGTGCCCCGGGAGGCCGGCCTCAGTGTACTGCTCACCTGGATTCCTGCCCTTTGGCTTCACTGGCTCTGGCAGGAGATCAAAGGACGGGAGGCGAGAGTCTGGGGTACCCCTAATTCTGTCTCCTGCCAATGCCAGTCCCTGGCGCCTCGCCATCACTCGCCAGTTGCCTTACCCTCCCACGCTTCTGCGACTGTCCTGTCATTAAATGCTTTCCTGTGACCCCTCTGGGTGGGCTGGCTATTTCCTACGGGAACCTTGACCAATACAACGAATTCCACGCTCTTCCTTTTCCTTTGACAAAAGCAAAATCCATGTCTGTAGACCGACCTTCACGGAGCTCCCGTTTGCCTGCCTTACCTTCTCTCATGCCTCTGGTCATCTCTGGTCTTGGAGATGAACACACGCCCTTCACTCTCCCCTTTATCTTGGCACTGAAAACCCCAGCTCGCTGGAGTCTTACCCGCTTGATGCAGTCCTCTTCAGCCAGGCGTTCCTGAATCAGCTGGACGAGCAGCACGCTGGGAATTGTCTGAAGGAAAAAGGACACACGGAATGATGGCCCGAACCTGCATCCTGCAGCTCAGGACACAGACCAGCACACACCCCTCACCAACGCCCTGGCCTCGGGAAAGCTCCGACCACCATCGGGCCCCGCCCTTCTTCCACCCACCGCACCCCCTTCCTTGAACGCTCTTCTACCCCCAGCATCTTTGAGGGCCTCCCTCACACGTGTACTCACCTTATCCTGTGCCCAAGCCCCAACATGCCCTTGCCCACCTCCACCTGAGTAACTCCAGGGCTCCCTCAGAGCCTCAGCCCCAACTGCCAGCCTGCAGGAAGCCTGCCAGATCCTCCCAGGCCAGGCTGGTGCCACTTCCCGTGCTCCATCGTCCTGGATGGAGAACTCCGTCACTGCACTAACCACCACACATTCTAATGGCCCGCCCATGTGGCTGTGTCCCCAGTAAGTTGTAAAGCTCTTCGAGGAAAGGGACAGTGTCCTGCTGACTCTGGACCCCAGACAGTGGGAGGTGGGAGGGGATTGGCTCCAAGACCGAGCAGAGGCGAGTGTGTCCATCTCTTCCCAAGTCCACGGTCAGTGACCTCATGTTGGTAACAAAATTGGCCACGGTGGGAGTGTCTACACCACAGAAATGGCAAAGGCTACATACAATAAGGACTCCCCGCCCTACCCCCAGTGCTGGTTGTTAAATGCTGACCAGCAGACCACTGCCCCAGTACCAAAGGGTATCATGGATAGAGGAAGCCCTGTTGGCCATAATGAAACTTCAAATTCCTTGCTTCATTCAACAACTAGCAGTCACGACGGCTAGCGTGTGTTAAGCATATGCTATGTGCCAGGCCCTGAGCCAAGCACTCCATCCTCTGCTCTGTGTAACAACTCTGTGCCATCTGTACCGCTGTCACCCTTTTCATAGAGGAGCAAGCTGAGCCTCAGAGAGGTGAAGCCACTTCTCTAGGGTTGCACCGCCAGGGAGCAGAAGGCAGGGCTGGAACTCACGCCAGTCTACCCAGAGCCAGGCATGGGAGTGACAGACAAGCCCAGATGGGTGAGCGAGGGGAGGAGGCTGGAAGCTGCCTGTCTTCCGAACTTTCTGACCAGCATTCATACTCTACTTTTTATAATCAAGTCTGATCTAACTCACAAAGCCTCAAACACCCCAGGGCCAATGCCCCTGGAAAACCCACTCCCAAGAGTCCCCTTGCCCTGGGGTCACTGAGAGCTGGGAGTTCTTCCCAGTTCCCCAAACATTCTGCCATGGGAGACTCCCAGACCAGCCCCAAACCACACATCCCAACATCAGGGCAAAACCAGCCTCCCAGGAACGGCAAGGAGGGGCTTCTGTCTGGGGCTGGCCACAGCCCTTGCCACAGCCGGCTGCCCAGGTGTGCAGTTGGGTTCACACAAAAGTGCCCAGCTGAGGGGGTGAGGGCAGGCGAAATCCACCTTACACTCCTTTGTCCAAGCGGGAAGGTGCTGACTTGGGGCCAGGCAGCCCAGGCAGATGAGTACCTGTTCCTAATCTCTCAGTGTCCTGCGGCTGGTGGTGACCCTGGCAACATTCCAGTGAGCTAGACAAACATCTAGATCTTTACATTTAGAACCAACATTTGTGAGGGCTCGGAGTGACCACCAGACCCTGCCTCTGGAATGCCGTGGCATCTGCCTTGACTGCTGTTGGCACACCTAAGGGACAGAGAGCTAGGCCATCACAGAGCCACTCCAGCAGTCTGCGTGAACCCGCTGGGGCCTGCTGACTCACAAGGGTACTTTCCTAAGGGCCCTGTGCATGGCAGAGTGTGTCCAGGCTTTGTTCTATTATGTCCTGGTCGTGAGGGTGAGGAGAATGGATAGCCCTCAACCACCTCTAACTAGTGAGGTTTGCCATTTTTCTACCCCAAATTTAATATCGTCTGTGCTCAGTGAACTGGCTTAGGTCAGCCCAAACACTGAACAACTGACAGGAAGGACCCTGGAGAGAGAGCAGCTGGGTGGGGTGGACACTCCCTGCAGGGGCTCAGTTCCTATACACTCAGATGATCTCCTGGATTCACATGAGGCAGCCTCCTGCCTGCCTTCTCCTTGGGCTATTTGAATGGGTTCCTGACAAGAGCAGGCTGGACCTGGGCATATGAGGGTAAAGGGAGGGGATGTCCTCAGGGACCCAGGCATTCAGGGTAACTGGCTTATGGTGGGGGTGGGAGGTGGGGGGAGGGGAGACAGGCCCTGGAGGGACAGCAGGGAGGGCAGGCATGGGATCCTGATTGGGGGAAGTTAATGCCAGCTTCAGGAGGAGAACCGGGTGGGAGTGGGGGAAATCTGGCCCCAGGGAGGTCCTTTGGGGACTCAGCTGCTTGTGGTCTGCACCCTGGCTGCCCACTGAGTGACCTGGATGAGTGGCTTTAATACTCTAAGCCTCAGTTTCCTCACTTGTAAATAGGCCAAAGATAACATGTTTCAAAGAGTTTCTGTAGCGGTTAAATGAAATGATACATGTGACAAGCGTGGGGCGTTGCTGGCCCTCAGCAAGGGCTCGGCACTGTGGCAATCACTGCCCCCTGAGCACCCTCGATGTCCATCTCTTCCCAAGACCATGGTCAGTGACCTCATGGTGGTAACAAAATTGGCCACAGTGGGTTGACACCATAGAAATGGCAGAGGTTACAATAAGGACTCCCCACCCTGCCCCCAGTGCTGGTTGTTAAATATTGACCAGCAGACCACTGCCCCAGCACCAAATGGTGTCAAGGATACAGGAAGCCCTGCTGACTGATGAACTAATGAAACTTAATTCATTCAACAAGTAGCAATCACAAATCACGTCGGCTAGTGCTTGTTGAGAACATGCTAGTGCCAGGCACTGGGCCAAGCTTTCCACTCTTCGCTTTGTGTAACAACTCTGTGACATCTACACTCCACTTACAGTAACACAGGCTCCCAAAGAGGAGTCCCAAAGAGGAGTCGCCCTCTTGCCCTTCTGCCTGTATGGTCTGAGTGTGCTCAACTCCACCCTCAGATCCAGAGGAGGGCCCTGACTGGTCCAAGCCAATCCGCATACCCCACTCCTAGCCGCTGTCATTGATTCAGTGTTAGCCCTTTTCATAGAGGAGGAAGCTGAGCCTTGGAGAGGTGAAGCTGCTTCCCCAGGGTGCTCTGCACACTCTCTTCTCCACAGAGGACTGGGGAGGAAGCAGCTCTTCTCAGGAGAGTCGCTAAGGCCTGGCCTGTGCCTTTCCTTGTAGTGCACACTAGTGGCTAAAAATCTCTACGCCCACCCACATTTCTGAAAAAGGACATGGGAAGTAGAAATACATTCCAATCAAGAAGGTTCCAGATCGAGACCATCCTGGCTAACCCGGTGAAACCCTGTCTCTACTAAAAAAAAAATACAAAAAACTAGCCAGGCGAGGTGGCGGGCGCCTGTAGTTCCAGCTACTCGGGAGGCTGAGGCAGGAGAATGGCATAAACCCGGGAGGCGGAGCTTGCAGTGAGCTGAGATCCGGCCACTGCACTCCAGCCTGGGCGACAGAGCAAGACTCCGTCTCAAAAAAAAAAAAAAAAAAAAAAAAAGAAGGTTCCTTGCTGGGGCCGGGGGCTTCCTGGCGCAGCCTTCCTAATGCAGAGCAGAGACTCAGCCTTGGCATCAGGGCTCACCTCCCACCTCTGCCCAGGGCAGGCTCTCTGCTCCCAGTGGCTGCGATCCAGCCAGTTGGGCGACCCTGGGCAAAGCCTCGACCTCTTTAGGCCTCACACACCTAACCAGTAGAAATCAGAAATGAGACTGCAAATGTGGCTTTTATTTTAATTTTCCATACACTCCACTTACAGTAACATGGGCTCCCAAAGTTCCTTTGAGGAGTCGCCCTCCTGCCCTTCTGCCTGTATGGTCGGGGTGTGCTCAAGTCCATCCTCAGATCCAGAGGAGGGCCCTGATTGGCCTAAGCCAATCCGCATGCCTCACTCCTGGCCACTATAATTGATTCAGAGGCTGCCTGCGACCCAGTCCCAGCCAATGAAAGTCAGGCCCAGGACATCAGTGCAATCATTAGGGGCATGAACCCCTGCTTTCCACCAGATCAGAAGCTGAGAAAATGTAAGAGCAGGAGCTGCAGCAGCCACTTCACGGGCATCACGGGTGTGGAATGGAATGAAACCAGCACAAAGGGAAAGAGAGAAGCCAGACCCAGCCACAGAATGGCTTTTCCAGGGATGGGGAATGGGAAGAAAAAAGGGCAGATAGTGAGAGAATGAGGGAGGGGCACCTCTGCTGGGAACTGGATGAATGTGTTCGCTTCAAAGTTATGGGGCCACCATGTTTCTACGAGGTAGACAGCCAAAGTCAAGACCGAGAGCAAGAGGGAGACACAGAATGAATGGAGGTGCACAGAGAAAAAAGGAGACCACAGAGGCAAGAAGGACGCGAGCCAGCATCCAGTCCCTGGCTCCCACATCTGCTGACACAGCCCTGTGTCCTTATCGTATCGCCCCCTACACCCACCTTTCTTCCCTAAGTCGGTGGTTCTCAACTTGATTGTGCAACAGAATGCTGGCAAAGCTTCTGGAAACACAAATTGCTGGGCCCCACCCTGGGAGCTCTGATTCAGTGGCTCTGGGATAGAGCTGAGAACGTGCATTTGTAGCAAGTTTTCAAGTGACACGGATGCTGCTGGTCAGGGCATCACACCGGAGAACCGCTGGCATAAGCCCACCCACACGGGGCCCCCAGGGTCTGGGGAAAGCTGCTAGAGAGGGAGGGTGTCTTTCCGCCAGTGCCCGTTTTCCCCGGGTCTCCAGGGGAGCTTCCCCAGGCTGGCAAGGGAGGGGGTGGGCAGGAAGCAGCACTGTCCCTTCCCTCTGCATCTCCCCTCCGTCTCATCCTCTCCCCTCCCATCCCCTTTCATCCTTTCCCAGCCCCTCAGGTCCTCTCCCAACCCCAGGCACAGCCAGTATCCATCCTGGGGCTGTTTTTCCCAGATTCCTCTGCCCTCCCTGACAACACCCATTCAGGAGGCAGTGTTCAAACAGGTACAGGACACAGAGGAGGGTGCCAACCACGACACAGGGGGTGCCAGCCAGTCAAACAGCACCAGCTGAAAGGCGGCCAGCCCTGGTGGGGCACAGCGCCCCCTGCAGCCTGCACAGCAGGGGATAGGCCGGTGGCTTTGAGCGCAGCTACTCCTGAGCACCCCCCACTGCTCCCCGCCACTGTGCTGTCTCCATGCCAGCTTTGATGTGTCACGTCAGTAGCAGGGCTTTCAGGAGCTGCTCCTCGAAGCTCTGCCAAACTGTCTTAGCAGGAATCAGCCTCCCTCCTTGCAGAGCACTGTGATGCTCTCCCACCCCAGCCCCCAAAGCCTGACGTTTGGGGAGAATCAGGGAGAAGCTGACACAGTGCGGTGACGCCACTCCCAGCCACAGAGAAGGCTCAGCCCCTGCTCAGGCCCCTGGCCCCGGGTCTCCCTGCTCAGTGGCACTGCAGCATCCAACTAGCTGCTCCCGTGCTGTTTCTGTGCACTTAAGGGCAGGACAGGCTGCGTTTGCTGCAACTTGGATTTTTCTCTCTTCCCCTTCCAGCACCCAGTGCAGCTTTGGTGGCTTTCCGGGCCTGGGGGCAGACTGGCTGATCTCCTAGCCCTCCAAGGTGCCGCCCCACTGTTTTGCGGTTCTGAGGCAGCCAAGTGCGCCGGTGCCAACCCTGGCTCTGTCCCTGGGGCGCCACCTGACTTCTCCCCAGTGGGCTTTCTCACACTGGGATGACATGAGCGTGCATCTCCCTGTCCCATCTCCAGGCCCCACTCTCAGGGACCCTAATGTCCCTGTGTCACCATGGTGAGTGATGTCTGCTCAGAAGTTGTGGGCATTTTGAGCTACAGTGTGAGCTTGGGAAGTAGAGCAGGGAGGGGAACAGGTGAGATGCCCTGATCTGACCCCCACACCCCACTTCTCCATAAAGGGGCTTCTCCTGGCAGAGGAGGGAAACCCAGTAGTCGGACTGAGTTCCCCTCAGAACTGACAGAACATCCTTGAAAGACAATTCCCATTCCAAAGTTACCGCTGCTGCTCGGAGCTGTCAGAGCAGGTTAGGAGACAGCAGGAACTGCTTCCTAGAGTCTGCGAGGGGGAGGGTTGGGGGACCAGAGACAAGAGGAGGGAGAGGAGAGGAGAAGAGGCTTCAAAGGAAGAGAGCAGACCTCACAGCGTGGCACCCAGACAGGCGCATGGAAGAAGGTGACAGCAAAAGAAACCCTGGACTGGACAAAGGCCAGGGAATTTTCAAAGGAGCGACGGAGGCTGGTGCTCTGGCTTCCCTGGGCTGCAGTCACCTCCTCTACCCAAAGCCTTCAAAAAAGGCCCGCTCCACGCCGCTGCCTGGAGTGGTTGACTCTGGAAAGGGAGGGAGAGACTGAGGGCGTTCCCACCGTGTCTCAGTTCAGCCTCCAGAAATGAAAGCAGCAAGGCCAGCTGGAGATGGAGTGGCCAGAAGTGAGGGAGACACCCAGCAGGACTCGGAAGCAACATCTGTGGGCTATTTCCCAGAAATCCTCAGAACTATTTGGAGGGGACTATGTTTCTTGTGTGCAGACAGAGGTAGGATGAGGGCTCATGTTGTTTTCTCTCTCTGAGACAGGGTCTCACTCTGTCATCCAGGCTGGAGTGCAGTGGATCCATCATGGCTCACTGCAGCCTCGACCTCCTAGGCTCAGCCTCCTGGGCAGCGGGGACTACAGGTGTCCATGCCTAGCTAAATTTTCTTTTCTTTTTTGTAGAGACAGAGAAAAAAAAGAAAGGTGGCGATCCTCCCATCTCAGCCTCCCAAAGTGCTGGGATTATAGGTGTGAGCCACTGCACCCAGCCAGACCTTTTTTTTTTTTTTAAACAGTAGAAATTTCAGGCTCATAAGTACAGGATCAGCACCTGAGAGTGGTTCCTCAGTGGCCTCCCCTGACTCCCCCTTCTCCTCCCTTCTCCTCCCTGCCTCTCCCTGTCCCCCCCACTTCCCCCTCCTCGCCCCGGGTCTTCCTCACCTGAGCCTTTTTGTGGTGTTTATGATGTTGAGTCAGATTGTGGGCTTAGAGATAGGGCCAGAGAAAGCAGATGAAGGTAAAAAGACTTGGCCAAAAAGATGAATTCAATTAACTTAATAAATAAGAAGAACGGGAGGCAAAGGTGGCCTTGGGCTGGGGTCCCAGGAGCAGCGTTTCAGGGGAACGGGCCTGTGGAGAAGGTGCTAGAGCCACTACTGTGGGAAGAAAAGGTGGGGGTTTCTGCAGTATTACTGGAAACCATGTCCCTTTCACGGTGTTCAGTGAGAGGACTGGGGCCATTTTGACATTCATTTCGATGGCTCTCACCATGTCTTTGGGTCCCTGATCCCCTCCAGGAAGAGCTGTGGGGTCAGCATCTAGACAAAATCACTCAGGGGAGCTGGTCACCAGCCAATGACCTTGGCTGGTGTCCAGCGACAGGAGCATCTTCAGGGCATCGAACGTCTCTTCTGGTCTGGCCTGGACCCAGAAGCATCACATGTCCCTGATGGTCCAGTGAGGGAGGGGCCCGAGCTGGAGAGGGCCCAGGAGCCATAAGAACACCGTCTCCTCAGGGAGATTTATAACCCTGGCTGGGCCCTGGTGGAATCCTCAGTGAGACTTCTAGGTGTAATCATGGGTCCCCATGCGTGTACTAAAAAAGGGCCCTTATCTTTGGGGTGTAGAAATAAATGAAGACCACCCAAAGGAGACAAGCCAAGGCTGTTTACTCAGAGCTTGCTGGGGCAAGGGAGTCGGCCAGCATCGTTCCCATCTGGTGGACTCGAAGGCGGGTAGAGGACAGGGAGAGTTTTAGAGGAAGAGGGAGGGCTCCAGGCATGCCTGCTGGAGGCTGCTGCTGGGGAGCTGGAGGCATCTCTCTAGAGGTCAGCATTCCACAGGACTGCACAGGGGAGCACGTTTGGCTTTCTCTGGCTGGTCCTAGGTTAGAAGCAGGAACAAAAACTAGAGACACTGCCAGTTATTAATGATGCCCTGGCCATTTGGGATAGGTGACTACAGGGGTGACTTAGTTCAGCTTCCTGGACTATTGGAGGAGAGGGCAGCCTGGCTTCCTGCAAGCCTGGCGCAGCAGGCGGCTTCCCGGGTGGGCTCCCGCAGGTCATGGTTTGGTCTCCTGGGCGGGTAGCCGCAGACTGTGGGGCGGAGTCTTGTATTTACGGGAGGTCTGGCCATTGTCCACACTGAATATTCAGTCTCAGGAGATCTGGACTAAAACATCCAGGGGGAAGGTCAAATGCTGTCTGGGTTTGCTTTAAAATGACCCAGGGCAGGGGGAGCAGGTGAGGGTGCAACCCGAGCCTAGACCGCCATGAGCTAACATCTGTCGAAGCAGGGGATGGATCCATGGGGGTTCTCAGACTATCCTCACTGCTTCTGGATATTTTTATGAGATTTCATAACAAACAGTTAAAACAAAATTCCTGGCCACTGTGAACCCCCAGCATCCTGGGGCACCATCCCGGTGGGCTTTGTGACACTGCCCGATTCCAGACACTTCCATGCCTTGGAACATCACAGTGTGCCCTTTGGGAAGGCTTTGCTTAGTGTAAACTGTGGTTATGGCTCCAGGGAGTCCCTAAATCTTGCAGCCTATACCCCCTTCCCAGCTCAGAGCCAGTGCCTAGGACTTAGTAGGTCCTCAAGACTAATGTAAATGAATTAGTAAATGAATTGAGTGAAATAAGCCACCGATTAATTGCTTTACTGAAGGTTCCCCGGCTCCCATACCCTGACTTGTGCTTAGTTTTATGGGACCATCAGTCTCCTCACTGGCCGGAAGCTTCTGGGGTAAGGAGAAGAAACTCATCTTCAGCTCTCCCACAGCACTGCAGGATAGTGCTTGGCAAAAAGGCAGTTAGGAAGTATTTTGGAAACCATTGGGAAATGCCTAAGATGGAGATATCTTGGTTAACAGTGGCAACATAAGAGAATTCTGCTTAAGACGGCAAAGCCAAGACTAGCAGGAGAAAATCAGGTATTTGAAGGCATCATTACTACTCGCAAAAAGAGCCATAAGGACTCCAAATCAGTAGACAATTTAAAGAGGACATTTAATGAGAGGCCTTGATTGGCAGGCACTGTCTGCAGACAAGGCCACACATGGCCGAGCCTGCCATGCGCCCACTCGCTCTTCAGAACATTTTACTCCTTGACGAGGCCTGACATCCAGGCCTTTCATCTTCCCTCCACCCGAGTTTCCGTGCCAAGGACCCCAACAAGACACCCTTGAAAGCACTTCAGTGTGGTCTGAAATATGCTGATAATTAGCAAAATGAAACCCAGAAGGAATCTCCTTAAACTCCCTCCTCTCTGTTGAATTTTATAAAGCTAATAAAACATTTTATCCTACAAAAAAGCCTTACCCCAAAAGCTTATCTTCTGCAGAAAATGAGATAAGCACTTTCTTTCTAAAATCATGTTCCCAGCCTGAAAGGCTGGTGTCCCCACAAGCTGAAGCCACACAGTCCAACTCTTGTAAGACCACAGGGGTGGCTGGGGGACTGAGTCGCCGTGGGGGCAGCCGCCTTGCTGAGGCGGGCTTTCCTTCTCCATCGAGCTGCTCATAGGCAGACTTGGGGCTGGGGGTCTGTCGAAGTCATACCCCTCTCCCTCTCTCTCTCTTTTTTTTTTTTTGTTAACACAGAGTCTCATTCTGTCGCTCAAGCTGGAGTACAGTGGTATGATCTTGGCTCACTACAACCTCAGCCTCCTGGGTTTGAGCAATTCTCCCACCTCAGTCTCCCAGATAGCTAGGAATATAGGCATCCACCACCATGCCCAGCTAATTTTTTTGTGCTTTTGTAGAGATAGGGTTTCACCATGTTGGCCAGGTTGGTCTCGAACTCCTGACTTCAAGTGATCTCCCACCTCAGCCTCCCAAAGAGCTGGGATCATAGGTGTGAGCCATCACGCCTGGCCCATACCCCTCATCTCTGAGAACTGTCATCCCTGCCAACCAGGAGTCTTCATGGCCACGTCTGAGCTTTGTGGCCTCACTGAGCCCTCACTGCACACCCCTCAACAGAGCTGACTGTGCCTGGGACACCTGACCAGCTAGCCTGGGCAGATCCCCCTTCCTGAGGATTTGGCTTTGAAGCTGCCTTTGTGGGTGGTCTGAACCGAGGACACAGGATACAAGAATGGATTGGTGGTCATGAGTGGCTGGGAACATGACAAGAAAGACAGAAGAGAGGAGGAAGGGTCCCCGCCTCAGCCTCCCAAGTAGCGGGGACTACAGGCACGTGCCACCATGCCCAGCCAAAGGTAATTTTGAAGAAGTATTTTGAGTTTCTATTTGTATTAAAGAGAAATAATGTGATCAAGTCTTATATTTCCCTTTAGAAGATGTTTTTCAAATATTGAGCTGGTGGTCTTTTAGAAACAGAACACCCACACCTCCTGCAATGCTCCCCAACGTGTGTGAGAGGGCCAGGGTGAATGGGCACTGCCCGGACCAGAGGGTGGGCTGCACAGCAGGCTGCCCAGGACTATGGGAGGCAGACGCCTCTAAGGTACAGAACATGGGGGCTTTCCACTCTTGGGGACAGCTGGACAGCTGCCCTTTCAACTGCTGGTGCAGCCCAGCCCTCCATCTCCTGGCGCGGGCCACCGGGTTCAGCACTTGCCTCCATGCCTTCACTCGGCTGAGCCTAAGAAGAAATGGAGCAAGCCTGGACCATTCCACCAGGTGCTTGGACAAAATAGCCTCCTTCACTCGACTTGTGATCCTTTCCCATTGCAAAAACTCACCTCGCTACCCAACGGGACGTGGGCCCAGTAAGGAATTATCTTCTTCCTTCCTTCACATCCTGCCTGTATCTATTTTACTCTAGCATTTTCTTTTACTCAATCAAAAATGAAATGGAACAAACCAAGCAACGGCTGGGTGGCAGTGGGGGTGGCGGTGGGCACTGCCACTGTGTGCCTACCCCTGTCCCCGGGGCCAGTCCTACCTTCCTTTGCAGATAAAGCCTTCTGGCTTTGGTGGCCGTAAAGGAAAACTCGTTTAAGACCAGGTTCTCCAGGGTGAGGAGACTGCTGTTCAGATGTTTGCAGAGCCACATGGCCTGAAGAGAGGAAAGAAAACAGCATTTTCATAAAAACAATAAATACACAAATAACTCCATTAAAATGCCCAGGTCCTTCCCTCTCCGACGGGAAAAGGTTGGCCATGGGAAAGCACAATTATTTCCAGCTGGAGGAAGGCCACCAAGGGAGACCCACCCAGAAAGCACCTGCCGGCCTAAGAGCCCTGCTCGTAGCATCTCTTCTTCTACCAGCATAGACTTAAATCAAGTGGGAAGACCTACAGGCAGGCTACGTTTTAGCTGACCTTAACATGCTTTCCACGCTCTGTGGACCATGAGTTTCATCTCAAGGAAGATTTAGAACAGGAACTTTGAGGACAGAACCTAAGGATGGGTAACAGCCCACACTCAGTATTCTTTTTTTTCTTAAAGATTGGGAGCTGGCATATGCTGGTCAATGGGATGTTTAGTTCATTGATAATTACTCTATAGTCTGTAACAGAAGAGGAAATTTTAAGGAAGAATAATGAACTAAAACAATCTTGACACCAAAATTGTGCTGATGACCCTTCCAGCCTTGAGATAGTTCTGAAAGCCCTTCCAGGACCCGGGGCTGGTGTGAACCTTCATTCTTCCTGTTCCTGTTGCTGAGAAACCTCAGTGACAGCATTGGGAAGAAGCCCTTTTTGACTGTACATCGTCTTATCAGATCTGTGTGTCTCCAAAGGGCATTCAGGAGTGGGGACAGCAATTCACCAAAAGGCTTGCTGCTGAAACACCAGCTGCCGGGGCCTGACCTCGATAGGGAGGACAAACTCGATCACTTCAGCCATGTCGGGATGTGCTGAAAGCAAGTCTCTGCCCTCTGAATCTGCTCTGCCCGGCAGATTCCTACCAGGGACCAGAGAAGAGCTAGGACAGGACGAAGCACAGATGGCCCCAGAATTCAAATGTCAAAGACAAAAGGAGAGCCTCCCACTGAGCAACCAGACTCTTCCAGAAAAGTGAGTTCAACGAGCTTGTCTGTCTAAATGCAGAATCTGTCATCCTCACTCCCAATGTCAGAATTACCTGGGGAGTGTGTTCTAACTACTAGTTTTTGGGGCTCTGCTCCAGGAGATTCTGATGAGGTTGGTCTGCAGGGGACTCGAGGAACCTGCATTTTTCATAGCACCCTGGAAATGCCAATGATCAGCAGGTCTGGGAGTCCCTGGCTTCTAATTGTGAAACAGCAAAATGGTTGGACTCAGGTGGGATAAATGCAGAAACGCATGGAACCCTACAGTCTGATATGGAGGAATCAAATAGAAAAACTATAGACCAACAGGATGAGCAGATGGACAGATGAGTAGAACAGCTATACTAACTCCAAAAGCATAGCCCATGCAGGTTAGTTTAGGCAAGGATCAGTCATTTTAACTCCTTTTCAGAGGAAAGCAAGGTGCCAGTTAAACGGGGGAACAGCCTGCCCCATCCCGTCCATGACACATGCTCACAGCGATTATGTAGTCACGGAAGAAGGGTTCGCTGATGTTCAGCCACCAGGGTGTTAAAAGGTAAAAAGGGTTCTATCTCAGATGAATGAAATTTTAACACATTTTTGGCACTTAAAAGTGGACCTTAGGCCAGGCGTGGTGGCTCACGTCTGTAATCCCAGCTCTTTGGGAGGCTGAGGCGGGCAGATCACCTGAGGTCAGTTCAATACCAGCCTGGACAACACGGTGAAGCCCCATCTCTACTAAAAATACATAAATTTGCTGGGTGTGGTGGTGCACGCCTGTAGTCCCAGCTAGTCGGGAGGTTGAGGCATGAGAATCGCTTGAACCTAGGAGGCAGAGGTTGCAGTGAGCCCAGATTGCACCACTGCACTCCAGCCTGTGTGACACAGTGAGACTTTGTCTGAAAAAACAAAAAAGGACCTTAAAGATCGAATGTCCTAGAGGCATTCACTGTCCAGAAAATGGCACTCACTGTCCAGAAACTGGTGGTGTGTGAAAAAGGGTGAGCGAGGTGGGCCCAGGCATTTGCTGTATCTTCAAAGATGCATTTTCTTTAAAATGGGGAGAGAACAAAGCAAATGTGGCAACATGTTAAATTTGCATAACATCTGGGGGTTGGGTACATGAATATCGATGATACAGTTTGCTGTCCTTTTCTGATTCTTTTAAATATTTCACAATTAAAATGTTCAGAGTGAATCTTAAGATTCCAAGCCAAAGTCTATGAAATGTGTGTACTGTTGGACCCAGCACTTCTACTTCTGGAAATGCATCCTAAGGACATAATGAACGGTGAGCAAGGAGAGCGTGTACGCGGGCAAGAAAAAGCCCACAAAGGCGTCTCCAAGCATGTTAAAGAAATGCTCATCTCTGGATCTCTGGATGGTCGGGGCATTCTATTTTTGGTCTTTTGTAGGTTCTAGGTTTTCTGCTACAAATACACACTACCTTTTGTAATAAGAAGAAAATAAGAAGGAGGAGAAGGAAAAGAAGCAAAGCTCAGTTACGCTGCAAATTCATGGAGGTGCAGTCTCATTCCAGCTCTGGAGGATAAATGAGATATTACAGCATCACAACACTTAATATGATACACTTACTATCGTTGTTTTCCCCGAGGCAGGTGGACCTAATATTACAATCCTGGGCACTGTGGAATAAAAAGATTTGAATGTCACCACTCAACATGACAAGCAGCCTCCCATGTCTGCGGTACTCGGGGTGTACCTATTTCTTTCCTCCCCAGATTTCATTTTCTGCCAGTGACACGGCCATTTGTAACCCAGCAGCTCAGAGACACTCTTACCATGGAACGCATTCTCTGTGTTTAGAGAGGTGAGTGATCACCGAGATGGTTTATTCTTCCACCTCCAAGGGGACATGGACACAGTAACTTGTTTACCAAACTCATAAATATCAAGAACAATTGGGATTTCAAACACCATAAAGCATTTTAACCAGGGACTTTGTCTCCAGGCGCTCTCTCCAATAAGGCTGTAATTTATGCAAATCGACCTTAGAAGCTTTTCTTTATGTTTATGCCTTTTTATTTAGCAAATTGTATTCCCCATGATTTTACAGAGGGAAGTCATGGGGAAAGCCCATTACTTACCTCTGTATGGGGAAGTGTATGGGCCAGATTTATAAAACCCGAGAAAGGAAAGTCTGTTTTCAAAGATGGACTTTTCTATGCAAATGGAAAACACTGGCAGCTTGTTTGATTTTAGTCCTGGCTGGTTTTGGTCCCACAGAATTCCCAACCCAGGCTACTGACAAGAGTGTGATATGAACCAAGGGCTCCTGAACCTGTGACCGAGAGTCTGGGCTCATCCGGCAGGTGAAGCTCTGGTGGCAGACCCAGGCCCTGGCCATCATGAAAGCTGAGAAGGCATTTTCAGCTTCTGGGGTGGGAGCCAGGGCAGAGATTCAGCAGCCCTTTCTCTGTTCTAGGCCTGTAACCTGGGGCAAGGCTTCCCAGGGCCCTCCCCATGGGGAGAGAAGCCACTGCAGGTGGAAAAACTGCTTGCAGGACAAGTCTGGAAACAAGATGGTTTTGAGAACACGTGGTCAGGTGAGAGGATAAGGTGAGACAGAGCTAGAGTGGCTGCTGTCGACGGGAAAAGAGCTGACCAGCATAGGGAGAAGGGTGCTGGAAGGCATCACCCTGGGTTGAAATGAAGGGAACAGCAGTGGGGTCTGGACAGATGCATCCACACCGCCTGCCTGCTCAACACCATCTTGATTGGACCAGCTGTCCCTCTCCTTGTGGGGAGCCGGTAACCTTGGCCTGGCCCCTGACTCAAGGCGACAGATGAACGGATGTCCACTGCAACTCGCATGAGCCTCTAACGTCTGCATGAGAGCCTGTTCTGGCTGGGCTTCCGGGAGGGAATCTCGTCTCAGCAGAGGAGAGAGGTGCATGGCCTTCTAGTTTGGGGGCAGACACAGAAAAGGGACTAGACAGTGTCCTTTTGGCCAGCAATGTAATGGTTACCACATCTACACCCAGCTGGCTGCTTGGGTTTAAATAGATCTTTGCCCAAAATCATGGCACCTTCTCATTTTTGGAGGAAGTCAAGGTAACTCACTGAATGATCCTCTCCTCTAACCTCAGAAGCTGTGGACCTTCTTATTCTCCCTATGGCTGTTCCTTCCACGTTCCTGCCTTGCCACCTGCCATTTCCCATCAGGAACGTCCTCCCTACCCAGCGCCCAGCACCCCCAGCCTCCCACTCCCTCTCCCTCCCTCCCTGAGATCCTTGTTCTCACTCCCTGTCGAGGCCCGTGATCAAGTGGCGGGCTGCCGCAGCCTTCCACACTGGTGAATGTCAACCTGCTACTGAGAAACAGGTGGAGTCACTGTCCCCACAGAAAGAGAAGCTCCCAAGGGCAGAGACCGAGTCTTATCCTCCTGGATCACCCCCATGGCAGCCAGAACTGTGAGGAGCCACATACAGCGACCTTCAGGGCTACCTCCTTGGCTGTCGCCATCTCGTCCTATGGTCACTGTTTGTCACCTGTGTCACCACCATTACTACTGCCTTACAGAGGGCCCCCTCTGCCAGTCAGCATGTTTGGGTACAAGTGCAGAAACTGGATACAGCTCAAGAAGAAAAGGGGGTTGACTGCTCACACCTGTAGCCCCAGCACTTTGGGAGGCCGAGATGGATGGATCACTTGAGGTCAGGAGTTCGAGATCAGCCTGGTCAACATGGTGAAACCCCATTTCTACTGAAAATACAAAAAATTAGACAGGTGTGGCGGCACACACCTGTAATCCCAGCTACTCTGGAGGCTGACGCAGGAGAATCACTTGAACCTGGGAGGTGGAGGTTGCAGTGAGCCGAGATTGCACCACTGCACTCCAGCCTGGGCAACACAGCAAGACTCTGTTTCAAAATATCTATATCTATATCTACATCTATCTCTCCATCCCAGCGTGGCTCACAGAGTCCTACACAGGCTGGGAAGCCAGGCCCTCAGGGCTACCCCACAGGAACACCACCCCAGGCAAGGCCACCCAATGGGCTGGGAAGACACCACACAGTGCAGCCCGTNAAGGGGGTTGACTGCTCACACCTGTAGCCCCAGCACTTTGGGAGGCCGAGATGGATGGATCACTTGAGGTCAGGAGTTCGAGATCAGCCTGGTCAACATGGTGAAACCCCATTTCTACTGAAAATACAAAAAATTAGACAGGTGTGGCGGCACACACCTGTAATCCCAGCTACTCTGGAGGCTGACGCAGGAGAATCACTTGAACCTGGGAGGTGGAGGTTGCAGTGAGCCGAGATTGCACCACTGCACTCCAGCCTGGGCAACACAGCAAGACTCTGTTTCAAAATATCTATATCTATATCTACATCTATCTCTCCATCCCAGCGTGGCTCACAGAGTCCTACACAGGCTGGGAAGCCAGGCCCTCAGGGCTACCCCACAGGAACACCACCCCAGGCAAGGCCACCCAATGGGCTGGGAAGACACCACACAGTGCAGCCCGTGCCCATGATGCTGCTGCCACATGTGGGCACCATGCTGCCATCAACCACGCTGCCCTTCCACCCAGGAAGCAGGCCCTGTGGAGCTGCCAGGTAGTGCTCCGGGCCCTGCCTGTGACTCTGAGTCTGGATTTCCCTGGCAGGTGAAGCACTGGTGGCGGGCCCAGCCCTGACTGTCATGGAAGCTGGGAAGGTGTTTTCAGCTTCTGAGGTGGCAGCCAGCGTGGGCATTCAGCGGCCCTTTCTCTGTTCTAGGCCTAGGGCCTGGGGCAAGGCCTTCCAGGGCCCTCCCTGTGGGTGAGAGAAGCCATCATAGGAAACAGTGTGGGAAACACTGCTTGCAGGACAAGTGTGGAAACGAGGTGGCTTTGAGGACACATGGTCAGGTGAGAGGATGAGGTGAGATGGGAGCCAGGGTGCCATGGGAGGTTTGTGGGGAGGGGTGGCAGGGAGGGTGGTCAAGGGTAGAGGATCCTCGGGCCATGAGGCAGAGCTCTCACTTGGACCACGGGGAGAGCGCCTGCTTGGCCAAAGTCAGATGAGGGAGCAGTGGGGAACCTGGGTCCGCTCAAAGTCAGATGAGGGAGCAGTGGGGAACGTGGGTCCACTCATGTACCATCGCCTGCTGCCTCTCCGGGGCTCTGACCACAGGCCCTGCTGAAGCTCCTCCAGACACAGACGAGACCCAACAGGGCTCAGGGCGCACAGAGCCCAAGGCGTGGGGAGATGCAGCTCGGCAAGGGCCTTTGGGGCGCAAACCTGACTCCTGAGTCACGCATTCGCCTGAGAGTTCCCGGGCTGGGGGCTGCAGGGGAAACCCTCCCCTTCCAGGTTCCTGTAAGTGGCACCCAAATGGTACACATCTATGAACAGACTTTAAAAGGGGAACATCCACGGCCTTTCTCCCCACCTAATTTCTCCCACACATTTATGTGATTAATTTCAGTCTCTTAAAATCTAACACCTTGAAACTCCAGCCCTGCTCATGAGTAATTATTTATAAACAGTGTCATAAAAGGCTGCTTGACTGCCAAGAGTAATCAACTTCTTCCAACCACTTCAAAGGAAATCAAAAAACCTTTCCATCCACAGATCCTTTTGAGGTTTAACTAGGAGCATGATTTAAAATTCACAAGAAAACCCTTAGGTATTGGAGCTCTAATACACAGCTTTCTTGGACAAACGTTTGATAAAAAACGAAACATACCATTATATACACCATCGCCTGCTTTAATATTGCCCAGGGCTACTGTAAATGCTCACTTTGTACTAAATCTGCTTTTCTGGCGGCGAAGGGGCTGCCAGCCCATGTACCGGGGCTCTCTCTGCTCCCTCGTGTGCTCGCTCACCGGGATGAGTCCGGGGCCTTCTTTCCCTGTACACCAGTCACCGGGCATGTCACTGTGTGTGGCAGTTAACCCCAGGCCCAGTAAGAGGAAGGGTTGAGGTCCTAGCTACAGTTACCACAGGCCACTGCATGGCTGGAAAGGGGCACAATGATCTGGCATACCAGCCCAGGGGACTAAAACACACATTGGATGTCACGGGTCCCTCCAAGCCTCCCGCACTCTTCTAGGACATATGAGGATTGGGCTTAGCTGATTCGAGGCTTCTCCCACTCCTAGGAAAGTCACCAAGGCGGCCAGGCACGGTGGCTCATGACTGTAATTCCAGCACTTTGGGAGGCCGAGGCAGGTGGATCATCTGAGGTCAGGAGTTTGAGACCAGCCTGGCCAACATGGTGAAACCCCATCTCTACTAAAAATACAAAAGTTAGCTGGGCATGGTGGCGGGCGCCTGTAATCCCAGCTAGTCGGGAGGCTGAGGCAGAAGAATCGCTTGAACCGGGGAGGCGGAGGTTGCAGTGAGCCGAGATTGCGCCATTGCATTCCAGTCTGGGCGACAGAGTGAGACTCCGTCTCCAAAACAAACAAACAAAAAACAGAAAAAGGAAAGAAAAGTCACTAAGACAGGGTAGTCTCCCCTGTCTCCCTTCCTCCCTCCCATTTTTGCTCCACAAGCGTGGGCAAAGAGAGAGAAACCCAGGGGTATCGCTCTCTTCTTTCCATTTCAGTGGTCGGGACTTGAGCCAAAGGACAAAATGTTCCAACATCCATGAAAGCTGCCAGCTGAGGGCCTGTGGTGGAGTGCAGGGCTGTGGGAAACAAATGAACTCTCTAAACCAATGGTTCCTGGGACCCAGGGACTCTACTCTCTGAGAGCATCTGGCCAAAAGCTGGACTCAGCTGTTCAGCAGGACAGACCCCCAGCTGGAGGCTGGCCCCCAGCTAGAGACGGCACGAGGCAGGTCTGGATCTAAGCCCCTGCTCGAGAACAACGGAGCAGGTGCAGTGCAAAGAAAGGAGCAAGGACTCCATGGAGGGAGCTTCGGGAAAGTCCCAGACCTTCGGATGAAGGGAAAGGGGCACTAAGGAGGGTGGGAGGAGCAGACAAAGGGAGGGAGGCGGCAGCGGAGGTGGCTGTCCAGCCAACATCAACTACATTCCATCCAAACCAGAAAGATGATGTTTAAACTTTAAAATTCTGATGAAGTGGACAGTTTGACATTGAAAATTAAAGCTGCACACAGAGGAGTAAGATCAAAACATAAAGAGATTATTGAATCTGCCTCAAATTTCTTGAAATTCAAGGCTCTTGAGTTTCAAGGTAAGCCTTGAAGTAGCGGTTTAAGAACACACAGGGCCGGGCATAGCGGCCCATGCCTGTAATCTCAGTGCTTTGGGAGGCCAAGGCAAGAGGATCGCTTGAGCCTAGGAGCAGGGACCAGCCTGGGCAACATAGTGAAACCCTGTCTCTACAAAAAAATTTTAAAAATTAGCCAGGTGCAATAGCATGTACCTGTAGTCCCAGCTACTCAGGAGGCTGAGGCAGGAGGATCACTTGAGCCCAGGAGGTCAAGGCTATAGTGGGCTGTAATCACCCCACTGTACTCCAGCGTAAGCAACAGAGTGAGACCCTGTTTCTAAAAGGAAAAATAAGAGGGAGGAAAGAAAAAAAGAGAAGAACATAGGGCATGCCTCAAGCAGGATTTTCAAACTAACAGCAGAAAACGTCAGTGCAACCTAATTTATGAGAGTTCAAGTGGTTACACTATTATCAAGCACTTTTTTTTAGACAGAGTCTTACTATATTGCCCAAGTTGGAATGCAGTGGGTATTCAAGATGCAGTTGTGGCACTGTGGTCTTGAACTCCTGGCCTCAAGCGATCCTCCTGTCTCAGCCTCCCAAGTAGCTGGAGCTACAGGTGCACTACCACTCCCAGCTTTCAAGCACTTTTTGTTTTTTTTTTTCAGATAGGGTCTCACTCTGTTGCCCAGGCTGGAGTGCGGTGGTGCGATTTTGGCTCACTGCAACCTCCACCCCCTGGGTTCAAGCAATTCTCCTGCCTCAGCCTCCTGAGTAGCTGGGATTACAGGCATGTGCCACCACGCCCGGTTAATTTTGTATTTTGTTTTGTTTTGAGACGGAGTCTCGCTCTGTTGCCCAGGCTGGAGTGCAGTGGCGCAATCTTGGCTCACTGCAAGCTCTACCTCCCGGGTTCACACCATTCTCCTGCCTCAGCCTCCCCAGTAGCTGGGACTACAGGCACCCGCCACCACACCTGGCTGATTTTTTGTATTTTTAGTAGAGATGGGGTTTTGCCGTGTCAGCCAGGATGGTCTCGATCTCCTGACCTCGTGATCTGCCCGCCTCGGCCTCCCAAAGTGCTGGGATTACACAGGCATGAGCCACCGCACCCAGCCAATTTTGTATTTTAGTAGAGATGGGGTGCCAGGCTGGTAAGCACAATGTTTAATTTAGAAAATCTATCAAGCTTTTACTACTCGAAACTCGACGTCATACCCCTGGAAGCCGCTACCCATGGTGCATCAGGGATTTCCCATTCCTTCAGCTACCACTGACCAGACCAGAGTTTCACGGCTTCCATCTGGTTTAACCAAACATGTCCATTTCACAAATGAGGAAAGTAAGGCCAAAGACAGCCACAATCTCTCACGTCTCTACATTTTAAGATGGGTGAGCTGCAGGGTACCTGACAGCAGGGAGGGAGGTGGGGGGTGGCAAGACAGAGGATTGTGCTGCACCGCACTCTCCACTCGCTCTTGGTTGACTTTTAGTCTGACTTTGTTTTTGCTTTACTTTTACTTTAGCTTTTACTTGGCTCTTACTTCACCTTTACTTTGTGTTTCCTTTTGCTTTGCTTTCCCTTTGCTGTCCGTTCTTCCTCTGGTGGTGGTGTGAGATAGCTGCGTGGGGGCAGAGTTGCTGTCTGCAGCCCTGGAACAACAGAGCTTAGCAACACCCAGCTCCCAGCACCCACTCGGCCTCAGGGTGGGGGCGGGGGAGAATGCAGGAACTTCTTCCTCTGGCAGACGGAGTCAGTGAGGCCTGGGGGTGAGCCTAGGTCTGCAGCAGTAAGGGCCACTCAGGAGGGCAGGGTAGGCTTAACACCCACCCTAAGAGCAGGTGAATCTGGAGAGACAGAACCTCCCACCTGTACCATGTAATAAACAGCCAACCAGAGAAAGAAGGTCTCTAAGAGTCGCTGCAGGGCAGAGTAAACTGCACCAGGAAGGTGGGGTTGGGGAGAAGGCAAATCGGACATGGGGAAGGGGGTCCCGAGGCCACCCCAGCACCGCACCACCCGCGTCTGGGCATACAGGACTCTCAGTCAACATCCGCTGAACAAGGGAATGTCCAGTGAATCAGCCATTTGCACCTAACCAGAGGCTCAGAAAAGGGCCTCTTTGTTGGCCCTTTGTGGGGTCTCTCTTTGAACCTGCCCGCCTAGGTCCATGCAATGGCATCGGGAGCCAAGACTCCCTTCCTCTGCTGCTCTGCAGCCAGACCTGGATGTGCCAGGACCTGCATGCAGGGCACGAGGAAAAGGCCTGGAACCTCCTCTCTCACCCTTTTTTTTTTTTTTCTTTTAACTACCTAGTGTCCTTTCTCACCTTGGGCCTTCTGAACCTCCACACAGGGCATCTCTGGCCTCTGTCCTCAGCTGTACCAAGTGCTAATGTCACCGGTGCGCTGGTAGCTCCTTCAAAGCAGCTAATTCCCCAATGAAAGAAACATAAAAGCTCCAAGACATCAGTCCTACCCAACAGCCCACACAGGACAGGACTGACCCTCCACTTGGCAAAGGGACCATGGAGTAGAGTGAGGGGCCTTCCTTGTGTGAGCGCCTCCCTCCTCCCCGCTCCTGCGCTCTGGCCTTGGGTCGGCTGACCTGCACCGGCCAACCGCAAAGGTTTGGGGAGCTCGGAAACGCGTTAACAGGCTCTGATAATGAGACCGTCAGAAAAGCCCAAGGGCTTGCCTGTCTAGGTAGACCAGAGACCAAACTTACACCTGACAAGTGGAGTGATCAGAGAGCGGAAACGCAACAGGCGACAGCAGTTAGGGCTGGCAAAAGCAGTAATAATTGATTTCATGGGTCATTCTGGGGTTTTCATTTTAGTAACTTGGCAAGAGAATTTTTATAAGTTGTGCTCCAAAAGAAATTAAGGCATTTTTCAATGAACCACCAAATCAAGTTGTCGAAACCCCTCCCTTCTGACCTCCCTTCAGACACAGGTAGGACAGAATGGTGCTCAGCTATTCTTGGGGTGGGGCAGGATCCCTGGAGAGGATGAGGAGAAGAAGGAGGAGACAGAGGAGTCAGGGAAGAAGGGGGAGGAGGAGGCGAGGGGAAGATGGGGAGGGGAAGAGCCCCAGCCAGTGCTCACCATTGTCGTTGTCTTTATGCAAGTGCTGGATCATGAAGGGGATGGGGTCCTCAGGCTGATGGATCAGGAGTTGCTCCAGCATGTTCTGTAGGTGCAGAGCAGACACCCAGGTGGTTAATACCTGCAGGGGCACCTGGTCACCATGGATACCAGCTACGGGGCCTGCTCTCTCCACTGCACCCCACCAAACATGACTTCAACCTGGGACCCAGCCTGTGCCCCAGCTGGCATCTGCTTGGGTCCTCATGAGCAGAGGCATGAGGGGGGCCACGTGGTGCTGCTGCAGAGGCACCTGGGGGAGGCAGAAGTGGGGAGCCCTGCCCCTGATTCAGAGCAGGCAGTCCAGGGCTCTCTCCCCTGGGGTTCTTTGGGCTTCGCAGACGAGCCTTCTCGAAGTTCTCAAGCATCACCGTTCCCCTCAGAGCCTTAGCGGATGCTGTCCCCTTAGCTAGGAAGCTTCTTCCTCATCCTCATCCTGGCTAACCTCTGCTCAGTCTCAGATCTCAATGGGAACATACCTTCTTGAGTATGTGCACTAGGCAAACACATTAGATACTCCTGCACCTGCCTGTGGGCATTGCCCTTTTCCATGCCTCACCCTGTTCCTACTCACCAGGCCACCATCCTCCCGGCAGGCCATGGGTTCTTTGGGCCTCCTTGTCTGCCTAGAGCCCTTGGCACCCCAATGCCTGGCAGTCATAGCAGATGGCCGGCGCAGATGTTTGCTGGGGAACATGACCATTGCCACTACATGTGTCTCTCCAGAATGGAACAGAATATTACCGGCCAGATTTCTAAATAGTCCTAGGATATTCTGGCCATTTCATCCAATCAGGCAAGCATATCAAGGGAAAGCAGATTCTGGGGTTGCAGAATCCTAGGCACAGAAATGAGGAAGAGCTCATACCAGCTGTGCTGCTGCAATAAGGGGCATCCTTCAGTCCCAGGGACAAGGAGGGAAGGGGTGTAGTCCTCTTGGAGTGAAGGGAGTGTGGGGCAGGAAAAAGAGCACCGAGCCGTGAGAAGTCTTGGTTCCAGCCCCACTGTATCTCACCAGCAAGTCCCTTCCCTTCTCTGGGCCTCAGCTTCTCCGCCTGTTCAGTAGCACAGCTGGAGAGAACTCATGTTTGTATATCACTGGTGGGATGGAATGAGATGATTTTTGATGGTTCACACATAAATATTTTACATTTCATGTTTAAATCATCGTGTATTTAACGTATTGGAAAAATAAGTACATCAAATCAATAATTTCAAGGATATCACTTAGGATGAGGCAAAAGCGGCTATTTAATTTCTTTGAAGGTGAGTTGATTAAAACAAGTGATTAGTTTAAATGGAGGTGCAGTAGTGGTTATGCAGATCTGTCCATGTGATATAACTGCACAGAACTGTATGTACAACAAAAACATCAGTGCAGGTAAAAATGGAGGAAATCCAAATAAGGCCTACAGTTCAGGTAACCCTCTTGTATCAATGCCAGTTTCCTGGTTTCGACAATGTGCTACAGTTATGTTAGATATTATCACTGGGGCAATGGGGGAGGGGAGACCAGAAATCCATACTATTTTTTAACTTCCTGTGAATCTAAAATTATTTTAAAATCAAAAGTATAAAAGGCCGGGCGCGGTGGCTCAAGCCTGTAATCCCAGCACTTTGGAGGCCGAGACGGGGCGGATCACGAGGTCAGGAGATCGAGACCATCCTGGCTAACATTGGTGAAACCCCGTCTCTTACTAAAAAATACAAAAAAACTAGCCGGGCGAGGTGGCGGGCGCCTTAGTCCCAGCTACTCGGGAGGCTGAGCAGGAGAATGGCGGTCAACCCGGGAGGCGGAGCTTGGCAGTGAGCTGAGATCCGGCCACTGCACTCCAGCCTGGCCACAGAGCGAGACTCAACGTTTCAAAAAAAAAAAAAAAAAAAAAAAGTATAAAAAATGGAAATGGTCAAAACCATGGAGGGAATACACAGATGACTAAGGACTGGAAATACTGGACTGAAAGCTTTCTTGTTGGGAGGCGGAGGCAGAAGGACTGTTTGAGCCCAGGAGTTCAAGACCAGTCCGGGCAACATAGCAAGACCTCGTCTCTACTAAAATTAAAAAAAAAGATTAAGCAGGTATGGTGGCCTGCACCTGTAGTTTCAGTCACTCTGGAGGGGCTGAAGCAGAAGAATTGCTTGAGCCTAGTTCAAGGCTGCAGTAAGCCATGACTGTATCACTGCACTCCAGCCTGGGCAACAGTGCAAGACCCTGTTTCAAAATCAGGAAAAGCTTTCCTGGGCAACTCCTCCAACAATCACTATGGAAAACACACCAGGTTCTCTAGAGCAGACAGCAGGACTCCAGATGCTCCCCCATCCTGCCCTGACCTGCTGACTTCTAACCCAGCTAGCTATTTTATTTGTGATTGGCCACTCAAGCAGTTTTAGGAATCTCTTGCTCTCCCTCTATCAGTTAACACTTTCCAAGGGGAATGTGTTTGATGGAGGTACAGACACGGGTTTCTTTGGGCTCAGCTATCTAGTGTGTAGGGCAGAGTCTCAAATGACCACAGACACCACTATGCCCTCCATGCCATGCCCCTGGGAATGGGGTGTACCCTGGTGAGTAGACAAATATTCTGAAAACTGAGCTCCAGCTTCCCTTTGCCTCGCAGAACCTTTGAGTGGCTGAGAGTTCATCCCCTCCAGCTCCTGAAAGCCTTGACCTCCACCAAGTGCATAAGGGAAAATTGGGGCCCTGGCGGAGGCCAAAGTCACACGGTGAGCTAGGGGCCCAGTCAGGCCTGGAGCCAGGATGAGAGCTTCGGAGCTGCAGGGGACGTCAGGCCCTGAGGGGCAGGGACCAGAGTGGGAGACGCTGCTGTCCCGGAGGCAGCCCTCTCCGAGGATGGAGATGCCAGCTTGAACTCGGACAATGCCCACCTCAGAAACCTGGGCCGAGAGGCTCCCCACAAATTCGACAGATGGGAACTGTCAGCGCCAGGAGAGCCCCTGGGAGACCACCTCTTCCAACCAGGCATTTCACAGGTGGGGAAGCCGAGACAAGGAAAAGACTGGTTCCAGACCATAAGGCCCGCTGGCGGCACAGCCAGGACCAAATCTCGGCTCAAGTGGCCCCCTTCCTCCCCCTGGGTCCGCCTGAGGCAAACCCTGGTAGGGCCAGGGGCGTCCCCAGCTCGAAGGCCCCCTCGGGGTCACGGCGACACACGAATCGGACACCCCGAGTTGGGCCGCTTAGTGGGCGCACGACTCGGCCCCAGCTACGGGTCCCGGCCGCGCAACCGACGTCGCAGTGGAGGCTCCGGAGCTGCCGCCAGCGTCGCGACAGGCAGGGGTGTCCGGTCACCTGCATCAACTCGAAGATGTGGTTCTCCTCCCCGTACTGGGGCATCTCGGGGGGGATACGGTGCGGGGCGGTGGTCGAGTCCATGTAGCGGTCGCGGCGCGCCACTCCCTAGTAACCGCGTCGCTAGGGCCGCCGCGCCGTCTGCGTCATCAGCACGCGCCGCAGCCCCGCCCTGCAGGCTCCGCGCCGGGCCCAGATCCCGGAGCCTCGGTCGCGCGGGTCGCCCCCGCCCCGACCTCATCGGCTGACGCGCTTTGCGGCTCGGGCAAGTTCTTTCCCAAACCCCGGCCTCGCTTTCCCCATTTGCGCATCTTAGCGGGGGAAACCCTCAGGTGGCTTCCAGCTGGGCCTCCTCGTATCTGAGACCCTCGACGAAACCCAGAAGGGGCAGGTCGGCCCTCCGAAGCGGACCCTGCTTCTGGTTCTGTCAGTGCTCCCCGGCCCCGCTACCTGTGCCTCAGTTTCCCCATCTTTAAAATAGAGATGCGGGAATAAATGTGGGGGAGGGTGTTTGAAGAGGGAGGGGCGTCTATGGGATAGGCCGGAGGTTCGAGGATCGGGTGGAAATCCTCAGCCCAGCTCCTAGCGTCGAGCCCGGGTAGACCCCACCTCCGGCTCCCCGGCTCTGGCCCAGCCGCCACGTGACCTGATTGCTATGGCACCGGCGGTAACAATCAGGCCAGCGGCCCCGCCCCTTCTCGCCCGACCTCCCCACCCACCCTCGCCTCCCAAGTCCTGGGACGGGCCTCCCCTACCCTCCGGGGCACCGACACTCACGGAGTGACTTCAGCTTCTGGGTGCTCCGTGGAGCGAAGAGCGCTCTAGGACAAGCAAGGGTAAACAGCGATGACTGTGGGTGGGCCCATTCGGACCCCATCCCGGCCTCTGGGTCAGAAACTGGAAGCTGGGGTGGAGGATGGAGAGATGGAGGGGTCTGGAGGATGGAGGGGCCTGCATAGCTGTCTGGGTGGGTGGCGAGGGGAAGGTTTGCGCTGGAGACGGAGCTTTTCGAGTCGTGTGAATTCCCAGTGGTACAGGGCAGCTTGATATTTTATTAGTCGCAACACTGAATAGGGAGCTGCCATGAATAGTAGGAACTGTAAGAGTTTGTTGAACTCTTAACTTTGTGCTCCCGGCAAAACTCTGTTGTCTCTGTACCTTATGGGGAGGGAAAATGGCACAGTCAGTGCAGACAGCCCCAGATTCAAGTCTTGGCTCCACTTCTTGCTGTGCGAGCTTGGCAAACTCTTTACTGGCTCCGTGCCTCACTTTCCTCGCCTGTGAAGCAGGAACTGCTGAAGGATTTCAGGAGCCAATGTATTGGAGAGTAACTGGCATGCAGTAAGCACACAATATATGGGGCTACTATTAGTAGTAGTATCTCATTTAATCGTTCCAACAACCCTGTGAAATAGGCACCTTCATTCCCATTTTACGGATGAGAAATTGGAGGATTAGAACAATGAGGAGTGGTTGGCTGGGTAACTTTGGGCGAGTCACTTCCCCTTTCTGGGCTTCTTTCCTCATCAGTTGTTGATCATACCGCCTTAGAACCAGAAGGCCTCTTGAAGAAGAGGCTAATCCAAACTCTCTCATGTGACAGATGGATAAATTGAGGCACAGAAAAGGGAGAAATCTTGGTTAGGGCCACTGATTAAATCGGGCAGAGCCAGGGCATGAACTCCACATCCAGGCTCCAGCTAAAGCCCTTTTCTAGCAGCCAGCAGCCCAGAGACATGTCCTCCCAATGTAAAAGCCAGCACTGTTGCCTCTTCACCTCCAAACCGCCTCCTCAAAGTGCGCACACCTTGGTAGGCTTGTCAAACCCGACTGTAAAGATAGCTGGGGAAGAAAAGGAAACTGCCTCCCCCTAAACAAAGAACACAACAGCCATGCCTGCCATTTGCACTGGAGAGGTTTGGTTTGCTTCCTGGACATTTCTGAAATGACTCGCCTTTCTCCTCATTTATTTTAAGCCCTAGGCGCTTTTCCTACCATGATTTAATCTTCTTTAGCAGCCTGGAAAAATACAAATCAATTAAAGCCTAAAACCTATGGGTAATCATTTTTTTCCTCCCTCCTCCCCCAGATCGAGAAGTGCCCATACCCTGTGCCTTTCATCCGCACTAATTTGGCTGCAGTGGCTCTCGTTCAAGGGACGATCACTTCGGATAGCTTATTACAGCTCCTCTCATGACATTCCTGGCGTGCATGTCACAAGTTGCTAGGATCAAGAACAGAGTCAGTTTTGCTCTCAGCGGCTCTTGGGGCCACCAGCCAAGGTAGTGCTGTATCCCTGGAGAACTTGACAACCCCAGGAAGCCCCGAGAGGGTGACAGGGAGCTGGGCACACAAAGGGCAGCCCCCTGAATGTTTAGTCCTCCTTGCTTTGGGTCAAGGAAAAGGGAAAGTCTAGTGGTCATGGAAGTGAGGCCTAGGGCTAGGGCTCTAGTCAGTGGCTGAACCCTAGAGAGGTCAGGCAGCTCTTCAGGCCCTTCGCATTCCCTATCCTCACCTCCACAGTCAGTCTGATGTCTGGTGTGTTTGTCTCTAAGTACTACCAAGGAGAAGGGGAGGAGGAAGGAGGAAGGGAGAAAGAAGGGAGGGATCCAAGTTAAGAGCCCAGACTTTATAAAGCCAGGCAGAGCTGAGCAAGAAGTCCTGACTTGCCCATTCCTTACCTGGCCTCAGCTTCCTAATCTATCCTGTGAGGATAACCATGGTACCTGGCTCTAAGGCCGTGGTGAGGACTTGAGCTAACATGTCCTAGAGCCCCATCCCGTGACCCGCGCTGTTCTTAGGAGGACTGGAGTGAGCCACCCTTCTTCAGGCCAGGATCTCCTTGAGGGCTGGAGCACAGCCCCAGCTGTCCGGGCACCGTACCCACCCTCCTCCTGCAAATGCCCCTCCAGCAGACAGTGGCCCTTCGTTCTCCAGGTTCCCACCTGCTTCCCTGCTTTATTTCCTCCTTACCTAAAATGCTGTTCCTTTCACTCTTCCGCATGGTCTGCCTTCCCCTGTGAAAGACCAGCTCCTCCAGGGCAGGGAGTCTTGTTGGACACCTCAGCACCTGAATAGTGCCTGGCACACAGTAGGAACGCACAAGTGAATGAATGCATGAAGTGCTTTTCACCCTCTTGGCTTAGAAGCCTTCTGCTGTTCTTTCAAATGCTTCAGCTGACACTGGGGTCCCTCAGCCTGACCCTGTCCACTGTCCTCTTCTGCACAGTCCCACGTCCCCACACACCAACCTCTAGCCCAGGGTCCCACCCCCACTGCACACCTGTCTCACCTCTCCACAGCCTCCTTCTTCTCAAGTCGGGGTTCAAACATCCCTTCCTCCGGGAGGTCAAGCCCTTAGCAGTTCCTGCTGCTTTTGAGGTACACACCATGCCTGTGATGGTGTCCCCTGCCATTGCACACACACACGCTTCAGCCACAGTCGCGTTGATGATTCTGATGATAGCACCACCACATTCCGGGTGCCATGGTCCACGCCGTGCACCTCTGGTCTCATGTCAGCTCACCCCAGGCTGGGAGGCTGCTGCACACTGAGGCTTAGGGAAGATGGGCAGCTTGCCCAAGGTCAGCAAGAAGGGGTGGAACCAGGATTTGAATCCAGGCCTCTGTGATTCCAGGGCTCCAGCTCCTCTCGTGACATTCCTGGTGTGCATGTCACAAGTTGCTAGGATCAAGAACAGAGTCAGTTCCTCTCAACCTCTACCAACCACAGCTCTCACCATGATGGGGGAAAAGCCAGGCCAAAAGGGCACACGCCCCTTCTCCCTGGAGCTCCACCTATGTGCTCTCTCTAACTCTCCTGGAGCTTCACCTTTTGAGTCATTTGTAAGCCCTGGGCCAAGATTAGGGCAAGGCAAGGGATGCACTCTCAGCACAAAACTTAAGGGAATGCCAATAGTTCAATCATTGAGGTGGACATTTTTCACGTTTTAATGCAATTTTTTTTGTTGTTGTTGAGACGGAGTCTCACTCTGTCACCCAGGCTGGAGTGCAGTGGCCGGATCTCAGCTCACTGCAAGCTCCACCTCCCGGGTTTACGCCATTCTCCTGCCTCAGCCTCCCAAGTAGCTGGGACTACAGGTGCCCGCCACCTCGCCCGGCTAGTTTTTTGTATTTTTTTAGTAGAGACAGGGTTTCACCGTGTTAGCCAGGATGGTCTCGATCTCCTGACCTCGTGATCCGCCCGTCTCAGCCTCCCAAAGTGCTGGGATTACAGGCTTGAGCCACCACGCCCGGCCTTTAATGCAATATTTTTAAAAAATCAAAAATAATGCCTAAAATCCATTTAGAGTAACATGTCAAAAATTTAAGTAAAGGTAGGCTCAGTATTACTGATTTCTCCTTTTGCCTCAGGTTTCAATATGGCAAGGTGCAGCAATCTTTTCTTTACAAATTCTGACGCTGCCAACTCATGCTCCTAATCCCAGCACATTGGGAGGCTGAGGTGGGAGGATTGCTGGAGCCCAGGAGTTCAAGACCAGCCTGAGCAACATAGGGAGACCCCATCTCTACAAAAAAAAAAAAAGAAAACAAGTAGTCAGGCATGGTGGCACGTACCTGAGGTCCCAGCTACTCAAGAGGCTGAGGCGGAAGGACCACTGGAGCCCAGGAGGTCAAGGTTGCAGTGAGTCATGATCACACCACCACACTCCAGCCTGCGTGAAAGAGCAAGACCCCTTCTTTAAAAAACGTTTTTGGGGCTGGGTACAGTGGCTCATGCCTGTCATCCCAGCACTTTCGGAGGCTGAGAAAGGTGGTTCACTTGAGGCCAGGAGTTCAAGACCAGCCTAGCTGACATGGTGAAATTCCATCTCTACTAAAAATACAAAAAATAGCCAGGTGTAGTGGCACACACCTGTAATCCCAGCTACTCAAGATGCTTTTCTTTTTTTTCTTTTGGAGACAGGGTCTCACTGTGTCACCCAGGTTGGAGTGTAGTACTGCGATCATGGCTCACTGCAGCCTTGACCTCCTGGGTTCAGGCGATCCTCCTGCCTCAGCCTCCCAAAGTGCTGGGATTACAGGTGTGAGCCACTATGACTGGCCTATTTTTATCTTGCTTGCTGAGTTTTTTGGCACCTCCTTAAGGTTTGCACGGAGGCAAGTGCCTTCCTCATCTCGCCCTATTTGGGCCTGGGTGAGCCGGACACCATGGGAGGCGCAACAGAAAACCACTGTGCGTAAGTAAGTCAGCGTGTCTGCTCCATGTGGTGGGGACCAGCCGAGGATATGGCAGGTGTCAGTAAACCATGGCAGGCGTCATAAACCCCCACCTCATTCCCCACCCTCAGCTCTCCTTTCCATAGGAGGTTGAGCTGGAAAGAGGCCCCTGCCCTGCCTACCCTGGCCCTGGCCCCAGCCCACCCCAGGGGAGCTACAACTGCCCCTGTGTCTGTTGATAGTCACAGCCCTGTGGCTCTGCTGCAGAAGCATACTCTTGTCTTTCCAGGAGACCCACTCAGTGGCTCTTAAGGTGGCTCCTCTAAGGCAGCCTTGCTGGCTTTTGGCTCCAGGGATAGAGGCTCCGTGGCTGGGCTCCATCTTGCTAAAGGGCCTCTTCCCCAGCCTCCTCCAAGTTCCCTGATTTACCACACCCATCATCTCGCAGAGGCCATCTCCTGGTCTGTTCCTGTGTTTCCTTTCATTCCTCTAATGTCATCTCCTCTTGCATCAACTGGGAATACTCCCCCTACCCCGCCTCTGTTTTTCGTTGTTGTTGTTTTGTTTTGTTTTTTGAGACAGGGTCCCACTATGTCCCCCAGGCTGGAGTGCAGTACTGCAATCATGGCTCACTGCAGCCTTGACCTCCTGGGTTCAAGCTGGACCCCCAGCTCCAGCCCTGCTCTGGACACAGCAGAAAGAAATATTTCCCAGCCTCGTCTATCCACCTGGGACCTGCTTGGAAGCGTGGAATGTGCCTTCCCTGCCCCAGTCCGTGCTAAATGTTCTGGCCCCTTCCATCTCCAACATCTCCCTTGGACTAGACCTGACCTGACCCCTGCCTTCTCTGACCCCTGCTCATGTGGTGACACATTCGAGCCCGGACTTTGTTCTGGAGGCAATGGAGGGGCAGCCGAGCGTGGCAGCACTGACGATGCTGGTTAGACGTAAGGAAGCCTAGGATCCAGGGTGTCTTGGGCACAAATTTGCTGTGACACCCTGGGCAAAACCTTTCCCTCTGAGCCTCACTTTCCCTGTAGCAGCTCAAGGGAGTTGGTTTTCTGAGTCCCTTCCCGCTCTAATGTGATAGAAATCTGTGGTCTGGAGCATTTTGCATGCACTCAGCAAAATTGTGATGTTGTGGAGCACACACCCATAGACTCTTCTGCCCACAGGAGGACTGTAGATGCTCTGTGGACCACCCAAATCACAGCAGGGACAGTCTGTGAGGTGCCAAGAGAGAGCCCTCCTCACAGCCTCCATGTTACTGATCATGGTATTCCAGCAATTAACAGGGTCAGAGAGCAGTCCACTAGCCACCAGCCCTGTCCTGAGAATGCGCAAACCTGAGACCAAGGCTCCTGCCCCCAGCCCAGAGCAGGCAGACTCACATCTTCTCAAACTAGACAGTCTAGTATTGATTCTTCTCCCCGCTTAATTCATGGGAAGGAATTCCCAGACTTTCCCACCTATTGCAGAGCGGCAGATGCTTTAAAATAATTTGATCCAAACTGATAATCTCCTGGTTTTATATCCTGTGGTATATCCCTTGATTCCAGGTTTTGCTGATACCACAGTGAGGGATTGGAGGGTGTGTGTGTATATGCATGTGCTTGTGTGTGTGCACATGCATGTGTGTGCATGTAGTTACCCACATCTGGAGAAACAGAACCAGAGAAACTCTGTCCACAGCTGAGGGAAGAAGTCACATTTCATGGCAAAGAATGTGTTCATGGAGGGTAAATTTCGAGGTCAGGCTCAGCTGTGTCATGGACAGCCTGGGGGGTCTGGACAAGTGTGCAGCCTCCCAGGGCCGCGCTTTCTTCTGTGGGGAGGCGCTCACAGGTGCTCCAGTGAGAGGGGCCGTGGGTATCCCTCTCACCTGACAGTCCTTCCCTCCAGAGCTGGATCCAAGCTTTGGGTCCCGGGACCTCATCACTATCCTCTTTCTTTCTCCCCATAGATTCCTCCTCTCCCGTAAATGACCACAGAGGAAGACAATGAATGAGGTGAAAGAATCACTTCGCAGCATCGAGCAGAAGTACAAGCTCTTCCAGCAGCAGCAGCTCACCTTCACCGCTGCTCTGGAGCACTGCAGGGAGAACGCCCACGACAAGATCCGGCCCATCTCCAGCATCGGACAGGTGGGGCTCCCGACCCCGACCCCGGCCGAGGGGCAACAAGCCCAGCCCCCTCTCATGAAAGATGAAACCACTGGGGCCCAAATATGTAAGTGAATAACACAGCAGTTAAAGAGGCAGGCTTAAGACTCAGCCAGCTGGGGCTTAAGTCCTAGCTCTACCATGTGCCATTGTGGTGACCTCGGGCCAGTGACTTCATCTTTCTGTGCCTCAGTGTCCTCATCTGTGACGCAGGTTCGGTGGTCACCCATAGAAAACTGGGGATTTATTGGTGACCAGAGGGATCCTGTCCCTCCCATCAGATTCCACTGGGAGTTGAGGAACTGTGGGATGTCAAGCACACTGCCAGGTGCTTTCGCAGATGTTTTTATTTAACCTGCATCTCCTCCAGGGTTAGCTGCTGTCCAGGTTTGCTCTGCAGGACTTGGAGGCCTCAAGACCAAATGAGCCTTCCAGGAAGTTAGGGGCTGGAGCTGCAGTGCAGTTAGGAACACACACAGGGCGGCCCTTCGCAGCTTGGAGGGAGTCAGCTTGTGGAAGGGTAACTGCCCCAAGATGGGTGGGAACAGGCGCAGGGCTCAGAACTGCAGAGGAGAAACAGGCTCGGGAGGAACAGTAGCATCCTTTAAAAACTTTTTTTCTGCCCAGGCACAGTGGCTTATGCCTGTAATCCCAGCACTTTGAGAGGCCGAGGCAGGTGGATCACGAGGACAGGAGTTTGAGACCAGCCTGACCAACATGGTGAAACCCTGTCTCTACTAAAAATACAAAAATTAGCCGGGCGTGGTGGCAGGCACCTGTAATCCCAGCTACTCATCAGGGGCTGAGGCAGGAGAATTGCTTGAATCTGGGAGGCGGAGGTTGCAGTGAGCTGAGATTGCACCATTGCACTCCAACCTGGGCCACAGAGCAAGACTCTGTCTCAAAAAACAAAACAAAACAAAAACAAAAAAAATGAAAAAAAAAAACACTTTTTTTCTAATTTTGGTAAAATGTTTCCTTGATTTTTTAACTCAAAAAAATGTTAAATGTAGAGGGCAGATGCAGCGGCTCATGCTGGTAATCCCAGCACTTTGGGAGGCCGAGGTGGGTAGATCACCTGAGGCCAGGAGTTTGAGACCATCCTAGCCAACATGGTGAAACCCCATCTTTACTAAAAATCCAAAAATTAGCCAGGTGTGGTGGCACACACCTGTAGTCCCAGTGACTCGTGAGGCTGAGGCATGAGAATCACAGGAACCCTGGAGGCAGAGGCTGCAGTGAGCCGAGATTGCACCACTGCACTCCAGCCTGGGCAACACAGCAAGACCCTCTCTCTCTCTCTCAAAAAAAAGTTAAATGTACAGAAAAGCAGGACCCATATAACCCTCACCCAGATTCACCGACTTGTGACATTTAGCCAATTTAGCCATATTTGCCCATGCATGCAGCCCCTGAGCTACTAGAAAATAAACTTCCTCTTCTGTAAACCTGGACTTCAGGGGAAGAAAGGAAAGAAGCTGCCTACATCCTTTTTCGTCCATCCTCCAGAAGCTTCAAAAGTCAACAAGTGTCCCTTCCCAGAATCTATATCAATGCATAAGGGAGTGGCCTTCTTGCCTTAGGTCAACTGAAGGCTCTTGGTAAATAGTGGCCTTGTGTTCTGAGTTGCCTCTTACCCCTCCCCTGCCCTCCCTAAACCAAAAGTGTCCAAAGGTTCCCTGCACACCGTGCCCCGCCCCCCAGTCCTCCCACCAATGCTCTGTTGTAGTTACACCTTGGGGCAGGTTCCTCGTCCTCAACCCCCACAGGTGCCCTTGCGGATATGTGTGTCAACCCTCTCCCCCTTACAAAGCTGCTGTGTGCTGGCAATCCTGGAGAAGGAAGCACTTCAGATTGTTTGGGGAAACATCCCTTAGCAACAAAAAGGCAAATGGTTACAGCAAGAAAACCCTGATTTAGATGTAGACCTTTGTGGGTGCTGGAGGAGGTGATACCTGCATCTGTCATCAGATTGTGGAGAGTAGAACCATCTGACCGTGAAATGGGTCTGTTAACCTGGCCTGAACCACAGCCAATTCCTCCCTAGCACAAGATCAGACCTCCCGCTCTGGCCCAACCTCGGATGCAGTCACTTGGTAACCCAATAAGCTCCACTTACTCGCCTGCCCCTCCTTCCTCCAGCTTGTGAACATAGTACAGCTGAAGCCCAAAGGATTCCAGTCCCTGCTGTTTCCTCCTCAGTATGGGTGGCCCACGCTGGCATTTCTCACAATGAACTCTGTAAGTGGGATGACAGACACTGTGGCATTAAGTCAGGGGGCAGCCCCCTTTTGCTTTAGGTGGTGGTTGGTTCAGGTGGCATGGGGACAGGTGAGGGGTAGGGCACAGAGCCACTGAGCTGGGGACAACATCCAACTAAGCCACTGGTGCCCTGGGCAGGTTATTTCACCTCTCCAGACCTCCAGTGCTCATGTCATGGTACTCATCTGTAAGATGAGAATTTAAAAAGGTACCTACTCAGTGTGTAGGGTTTAGATGAAGACAAGTGAGAGCAGGCCTGTAAAGCATTTTGTATGGTGCTGGAACACTTGATTTTATATCCATCTATCTATCTACCCATCCATCCATCCATTTAATTTAATTAATTTTTTTTTTTTTTGAGATGGCGTCTTGCTCTGTTACCCAGGCTGGAGTGCAGTGGCGTGATCTCGGCTCATTGTAGCCTCCACCTCCCGGGTTCAAGTGGTTTTCCTGCCTTAGCCTCCTGAGTAGCTGGGACTACAGGCATGTGCCACCACGCCTGGCTAATTTTTTTTTTTTCCTAGTAGAGATGGGGTTTTACCATGTTGACCAGGTTGGTCTCAAACTCCTGACCTCAAGTGATCCCTGCCCACCTCAGCCTCCCAAAGTGCTGGGATTACATGTGTGAGCCACTGTGCCCAGCCAATCCATTAATTTCATATCATGTATCTGTGTATCCATCCATCCATCCATCCATCCATCCGTCCATCCATCCGTCCATCCATCTATCCATCTATCCATCCATAGAGAGAGATACCACCATATAGAGTGGTCTGTATCTTAAAATGCTTACGCGTTACTTGCATCTCCCCCATGAATCATGGAGGGTGGGAGGGAGTAGGGTGGGAGCTCCTGGACATCTGCACCATATGCCAGCCAGGACCCAGGTTGGCATGTCCCCAGCTCATGTGGCGGTGGCCTTTGCAGGTGCAGAGCTACACGGAACACTACTGCAACAACTCCACAGACCGGCGGATTCTGCTCATGTTCCTGGACATCTGTTCAGAGCTGAGTAAGCTCTGCCAGCACTTTGAGGCCGTGCACTCTGGCACCCCAGTCACCAACAACCTCCTCGAGAAATGCAAAACCCTCGTTAGCCAAAGCAATGACTTAAGCAGCCTCAGAGCAAAGTAAGTCCCTCTGGTGCTGCTTTTGAGGCCCCGTGTGTGCCTGTGGGGAGGCCTCTGTCCTGCTTCTTTCCTGTTGCCTGGATCATGTGGCTCCCATTAGACCACCCTGGGCAGGAAATTCCAGTCTCCACTCATTTACTGGAATGACTCAGATTCAACGAAACCTTTTCTTTACGAGCATCGTAGACATGGCAGGACACCAAGTGTCTCACGGGTGTTAGCACCAGGCAGGTGGAGAAGCAGGTGTAGAGCCCAGAGCAGTTGCCCCCGGAAGCCCACAGAAATCCTCACTGACATGCAAAGAAGTGGACGCTAGAGCTGCCTCCCAGGGGCAGCAGCACTGCCACCGAGGGCTCCTCATCCTGACAGCCTGGGAGCCCGCAGGACAGTGGGCCAGAGCCTGGGGAAGCTCTGTAGATACCAGGGTGAGATGAGCCAGAGCGATGGGCCAGCCAGTTCCTCACCCCCAACCCAGGTTTCTACGGACCATGGGGCTGTGGTTTGCACCTCCTGTCTTTCACACCAGAATTACCTGGGGCCTGTGGCACCCCAGGCCTGGTCTGCCAGAATCTCTGGGGACAGAGAGCCTGAGCATGCTGTGTGTCCAGTTCTAAAGCTTCCCCAGGTGACTCTGCTATGCCTGAGGTCTGGCAGCTGCTTGCCACAGCATGGCAAGTCCTGGGAGCATGGGCTCACCCAGGCCCCTGCCATCCTGCAGATACCCTCATGACGTGGTGAACCACCTCAGCTGTGACGAGGCCCGGAACCACTACGGAGGCGTGGTCAGCCTCATCCCCCTCGTGCTAGACTTAATGAAAGAATGGATCGCCCACTCTGAGAAGTTGCCACGCAAGGTGCTGCAGCACGTGAGTGAGCCCCAGGCACGCCAGGAGAGCACCAGGGGAGCCGCTCGTCCTGCCCAGGCCATAGGCACCCAGCCCGGGGCCACTAAACACAAGTGTAGACAGCTCACCAAAGGCAGCCTCAAACCCAGGGGATGTTCAAAACCGCCCTGGAGGCCTCCTGGTGGGAAACTGTAACTCAGAGCCAGGGAGCTACATCGGTGGAGAGCTTTGCTATTTAATTTGGATGTTACTGGTTGGTCTTTTTTTCATTGGTACCCACGGCCCCTGCCACTTACTAACCCCAAAGGGAATCAGCCAATATATTACTGAGACTTCCTCTCTCTCTCTTGCTTTTTTTTTTTTTTTTTTTTTTGAGACAGAGTTTCGCTCTGTCGCCCAGGCTGGAGTGCAGTGGCGCGACCTCCGCCCACTGTAAGCTCCGCCTCCCGGGTTCCCGCCATTCTCCTGCCTCAGCCTCCCGAGTAGCTGGGACTACAGGCGCCCACCACCACGCCTGGCTAATTTTTTGTATTTTTAGTAGAGATGGGGTTTCACCGTGTTAGCCAGGATGGTCTTGATGTCCTGACCTCGTGATCCGCCCTTGTGATCAGCCTCCCAAAGTGCTGGGATTACAGGCGTGAGCCACCACGCCCGGCCCTCTTGCTTTAACTTCTAATGTTTCCGCTTCTAAGCATCAGGCTCCGTGCTGATGAAGAGGAAACCCACTTACAGGAGTTGCCCAAACAGTTGGCGTGGTAGAGGGTCCAAGGAGGGCACTGAACTGTCACCTAGGTCCTCTTTGAGCCACATCCGGCTCCAGTGCCAGGCCTGTCCCTGCTGCGGGCTGCAGCTTTGCAGTGAGCCACCAAGCTGGAGACCATCCGCTCCTTGCCCCACCACCAGCCCCAACTGTAGTCAAGGCACATGCTGTTTGCGAGCCAGGGATGCTCACCTCCAGGATGGAGTAGGGGTGAGCATGTGGAACGCAGTGTGTTTATATTTTATTGTTATTTTTTGAAATGGAGTCTCACTCTGCCTCCCAGTCTGGCATGCAGTGGCATGATCTTGGCTCACTGCAACTGCAACCTCCACCTCCAGGTTCAAGCGATTCTCCTGCCTCAGCCTCCTGAGTAGCTGGAATTACAGGCACCCACCACCCCACCTGGCTAATTTTTGTATTTTTTTTTTAGTAGAGACGGGGCTTCACCAGGTTGGCCAGGCTGGTCTTGAACTCCTGACCTCAACTGATCCACCCACCTCGGCCTCTCGAAGTGCTGGGATTACAGGTGTGAGCCACCTCGTCCGGCCAGAACTCAGTGTGTTTAGTTCTCTGGACCACAGCCAAAGGGGAATAAATCCACCTTCCCTTCTCCTTTACTTGGGAGAGGGAGACCATGACAGAAGCCAGAATTCTGATTTTATGGCTCCTGAGCAAGGGCAGTGACCTGGTTTTCACAGCATAGTTGAACCCCAAACATTGTAAAATGTGTCCCTGGCTTCTGAGCTTGCCCAAAGTAATGTCTGACTGTTGGTTTTTCCCTTCACAGGGGACGACTTAGCTTCTGTATTGTTGCTTCCTCAGGGGGAGACAGTCGAGAATAAAAAAGTATTCTACCACCTCTCTGCCTGGCTTGGTTTCCTGGGATTTATCCCTGAAAGAAAACCTCCATCTCCCCTAAGACATCAAAGGACACTGGGCAGTAGCCACACATGCAGAGCCTCAGCAGACAGCAGAGAGAGGCCGCCCTAGGCAAGGGGCAAGGGGGCGTGCCTGTCTCCAGTCAGCTTCTAAGAGGCTCATGCCCAAGCTCCAGAGGGCCAGCATTCGGATCTTCCTCCAAGGGTGGGAGGTCTAGTTAGAGATCTAATCAGATAAGAAAACCTGAATTTTCCTGAGAAATTAAAAACTGCCACCTCCCAGTCTTAGTCTCAAAGGAGTTGCTTCAACCATTAACATGGGCAGAGCAGGGTAGGCACCGTGGCTCACGCCTGTAATCCCAGCACTTCGGGAGGCCAAAGCAGGTGAATCACTTGAGGCCAAGAGTTTGAGATCAGCCTGGCCAACATGATGCACACCCGTCTCTACTAAAAATACAAAAAAACTAGCCGGGTATGGTGGCAGGCGCCGTAATCCCGGCAACTTGGGAGGCTGAGACAGGAGAATCACTTGAACCTGGGAGGCAGAGGTTGCAGTGAGTCGAGCCTGGGCCACTGCACTCCAGCCTCGGCGACAGAGTGAGACTCTGTCTCAAATAAATAAACAAACAAATACATAAAAATAAAACGGGCAGAGCAATGCTGATTTCCAGACACAGCCAGGCAGAGGCGAGCAATTGAAAGCCACATCGCAAATGAAACTCATCCCTGGTCCTTATATGGAAGTCCAGGCCAAGAGATCATAAGCCAGGGTGGATGTCAAAATTGTGTAAAGGCAGTTTCTGGCCTTCTTCCAAAGCCCTTGAAGGGCATGGAGAAGGGAGTGTTGGGTGTTGCACTGTCTCCTTGGCACACTCACATTAACACAACCAGCAAGGCTCAGGAGGGCAAGCTCTGCAGCACTGAAGTGTCAATGCAGTGCCACCAAAAGGACTCCGAGACACCCAGCATGCCAGCACGGAGGAACAACACACCCCTACAGACAGCCTGGCTCTGGGGGTTTCTCTGGAGACAGGATTCGAGTCACCCCCTCCCACACTATGCCACTTGGCCACTCTTTGAGGAAGAACATGAATTTGAGGCAGATACAGGTAGGACTGGTGGCTGTGCGCCAGATAATTTGCCAGAACAAAAAGAGTCTTCTTAGAGACAAAAGCCCACATCCATTATTTGTCAGGTTCCTCCTCCAGTCACCCAAGGTAGCCAAACCAGACCCTAAGGCTTTGTATCTTTGGACTAGTGCCCCGCTTGACCTATAAGCCTGCCAAGGCCAGTGTAAGCCACTCCATGTCCACACAGCAGAGTAGTGCAAAACAATAAATTTTTATTTGTTCACAGTTAAACACAAGCAACTGCCTTGACGTTTTAGAACATTCTAAGAAGGACAGCAAACCCTTTTGATCCAATTCCCATTCACTAAGATTGTACCATTTTATCTTGCAGTTCATTTTTATGGCATCTGATGTGGATTGTTGACATGCTTTTAGGATTGAGGCGGGAAAGTTTAGACCTTTTGACAAGAGCGGACTTTCTTCAATTTAACTAAAAGCAGTCCGTTAAAAAAAAATCAGTTTCTTTTCACTGATGGGACCCCTTTAAACTGCAAGTTTGCCACACATGGTTCATCCATGATTGAGTTATAAAACTAGATTATGTCTTAGCAAAATCTGTTCCTCCGTAATATATTTGTGGTCCATAGAAGTCTTCTGAAAAGTGATTACTGATTCTTCCTAGTGCAAAATGCATGGCTGCCTCTTTCATAAGCCAAAGTATTTGCTACACAGAGCAGCACCATACCCTCCTGTCCAAACACTGTAAGAGGTGGGGAAAGGGAGGGAGGGGTTGGTCTGGGGGTTCTCAGACTCTCAGGATCTCCCCTGAAAGGTCCATTCCAATGGTTAAACCAGCCTACTTATCTCAGAGGGTGGGTAATGTGGCGCTGGGAGGCCAGGAGGAAACTCCTCTGCCTTCATTAACTCGTTTCATGACCAGAAGCCGTGGGCACAGGCGCTCGGCTCTTCCAGGCAGGCTTCCCTTGTAGCTACAGCTACTCTTCCCTCAGACGAGCAGATACAGACTGCAGGACGGCATGGAAGAGACAGGAACATGCTCCCCTGGGCACATGGAAGAGTTCCGGACAGAGAAGCCACGTGGGACAAGGGTCACAGCAGCAGCCTAGGGGCCAGTCCTCGACCTAAACTTGTTTTTACCTACAGACAAAAGCTTAATCGAGTGCAATCAATGCCTTGGGGATCTTTGCAGCAATCTGGGGGACATGTGTCACAGAACTCTGGATGTAAACAGATACACAAACATCTTCAGACTGGATACATTTTTCCAACACCTGTTGCAGGTCAGTTTTAAAGCATGTACCCTGGAGAGTGAAGGTGCAGCAGATAAGGTATACTGATTTGAGTCACTCCACACAAGGCAGCTTTCTTCTCCAGGTGGGACAGAGCCCCCTGGGGGGACCACTCTCCAAGAGTATCCGCAGGAGGCGGGCGGCACTCCATCTCACCAAGGTCCTGGCCGGGCCTTCGCGCTGCCCAAACCCTCCTCCAGCCTGCACAGGCCTCCTCCCACCTCAGTGCTTTCAGTGAGATAAGGTGAGGCTCGCTGTGGAGAACTTTTGTTTGCTCTTCAGTTCCTTCTTCAAGTGGTATGCTCTACTATTTGGTAGAAATTCACATTGGCTTGGCACAGCACACTTCGGTTCTGCTGGCTACATGAAACACATATCCAGTTTTCTATTCTTAACAGCGAGTCTGAGCCTCTGTGGTCTCACAGATCCTTTCCTCCCCAGAACCATTGTATACATACTTCTCCGAACAACTGCTAGAGTTTTATCTTTCTCAACAAATATACCAGAAACTACATGTGCTGTTGCAAATGGGGATGGCCCAAGAGTCTGGAGTTTTGTTCCCTGCTGCTCTGCTTTTACCCAGTAATGTGCGGCATGGTGGGTGAATTTTTCTAATGGTCAGTGGCTTCCAGGACCTGTTCCTGGGTTGTAACAGTTCACCTTCTCAGAACAGTTTGGACTATTTCCCCCAACCACGTCACATAAGCTTTGGCTCACAAAGTAGCTCACCTCTCGCCTCTTCACTCATCAAGCTTAGTAAGAAGGTTCTGCAGCTTAGTCCCAAAGGTCAGGCAGTTTTCGCTCCTGAAAAACTCTGTGGGCACACCTAGAGAGGCCACTGTCTGCCCACCTGCCTTAGTAATGCTGGTCCTAACACTCCTCTCCAAGGATACCTTACACAACTTCTCCATCTCAGAAGTGACCTTGACCTTCCTACCTTTGGGTTTCAGTTTTTTTATATTCATGACCACGTGTTTCTTCCAATCCCATAATAACAATTTTTATAGACTTTATGGCAGAGTCTTGTCAATGGCTTTTTGAAAATCCATTAAAGTTCTATCAGATGCAGATCTGTGTGTTTATTCACCTGCAGGGACTCGGGAGCTCATCTGCTCTGCGTCTTCCCATCCCCCTCCCCGCTAAAGCTGTAGTGCACCTTTTTAAAGGAATTCCATGCTGCACAGCAGCAGACTTTGGGCTCCTCGGGGCCTGTGCTGACTCTGGTTAGTGTCAGGTGGGGATCCGAGTAGGTTATGCACATTGGCCAAACAGCTGAGACAGGTATGCTCACCCATAGTGATTTCTGGATGGAGGCCATCCAATCTCAATATTTATGAATACCAAGCTGCTTAATTGGTTTCAAGATAGACTCTGCCCTTAACGCTTACGGTACCAATACCTTTGCCCAGGACTGGATTGCCTCTCAAGAGTCCTACTGTCACCTTTCCATCCTTACAACTACTCACTGCAGCATGACCAAGTGACTCCTGGCAGGTTTATCACTTCCAAAACCAAACCAAACCTAACTACTGACTTGAGTTCTTTGCAACATGAAAGCCTACATTTTTAGGCTGGGCCCCTTCAACATGACTCCAGGTCTCATTCTCCCAACCGTGGTTGCGTGAAACCCACAGCCTCCTAGAACTCAGAGGCACCTGAGCTTGGAGCCACCTTTGTTATAAAGCTGAGGAAAGGGACACCCAGGCTGGATGGACGAGCTGAGGGCCCTGCGCAGACATGTCCATGGAGCTTCAAGCCTAGGCCTCTGTCCATGCTGCCCCCTTTCTTCCCTTTATTTTGACAACCTGTCCATTTCTAAAATGTTTTTTTCTTTTTCATCTGGGCCTCTTTTCCTTTGCCAATTAAGGAAAAAGCTTTAAATGCCTGGTATCTTGTTCTGTGGCACAGATCTCTAGAAGGAAAGTACTTAAAACCAGTTTCAGGATTCACTGATGGGATTTCCTTCCTTCCCTTTCTAAATTTGTTCACGTTTTCCTTTTCTAAAACTGAACCAGGAAACTAGACTGTACTGGATTTTAAGCTTTCCTTTGGACAAAGCTGAATTAAACATGTGGTGTCAGTAATACTCCACATCTGACAATTCAGGGCCAACTGCCAGCATGTACTAGGCCGAGTAGTTGGGACCACGCCCTGCCACAGGCTGGGAATCAGTCACACCCAGAAAGCCTGCCTGAACAGGTTTTCTGCTGGTATAGCCAGGGTGACATAGAGTCTCCAACTGTCTACCTCCCTTTAGTTAGGGATGCTAGAATATTTATTGCCATGCTAAAAAAAAAAAAAAAAAAAAAAAAAAAAAAAAATTTTTTTTTTTTTGGGTTTGTGTTTATTTTTTTTTTTTATTTTTTTT
>NW_016803673.1:2966239-3012599 GCF_001698545.2 Rhinopithecus bieti | reverse complement strand
AAAAAAAAAAAAAAAAAAAAAAAAAAGAAAAAAGACTTTTATTCTTTAGTGCTCGAAGCCTCCGTGTGCACTAAGATTTCGTACCATGACAGTTTTTTACCTCTTTATGACTGAATCCTTGTATTCTTTTTAATGAAAGAATAGAAACAGGAAAGCCAAGTTCACTGGCTCCTTCCTACCAACTCTCCCCTGCCTCAGCTGGAACATGAGGCAACAATTCTTAGGCTTCTAGCATTTCTTTCAGGAGCACTTGTTGAGTTTGGATTCTCTGCCACTGCCACTTTTCTGACTAGTGTCATCTCTCGTGAGCATGTGGGGCAGCCTAGTGGGCATACACAGCCAGCTTTTGCCAACATTCTCCCGGACTCTGCTTAGACTGCTCTGTCATTACTAACATGGAGAATGTGATGACATCGCTCCCTGGAGAGTCGGCCCCTGAAAGTTGGAATTGGTATGAAAAAGCTGCCCCCCTTCTGGTGGCCTAGAACCTGCTACAGTGAGGCAACCCTAACGGCCTGGGAAATGATGGTCACATACACTTTGCAGAAGCTCTTTGGACCTTCAGAGCCTTTCTGCTGCACTGTCACAAATAAGCTGACATGAACAAGAGGCATGTGCACACAAAGGGAGGCCAGCAGACAGGAAGGTTTAACAAAAGGCCCAGCAAGCTGAGATGGACTGGAGGTGCAGTTCCTCATGCTCAAGTGCTTCTCGGGTAACCTCTCCCAGTGACTGCTCCTTGCCTCCTACGGAGAACAGGTTTTACCACCTACACACCAGCCTGTGGTCACAATAGTACCAACATTCAAGCAAACACCAAATAAATAAGAGGTAGTGGGGGAAGAAGGGACAAGAGCTTTCCCAAAGGGTGTATGGTCTCCACAGTGCCAGCTCTAGATTTCTGAAACAGGCTTCTGTTTACACAGAACTTTCTAGGAAGCTTATTAGAACTGCCAAAAGAATGTAAGTGTGAATAAACCATTGTTCTTCCAGACCTGCTGCTTTAGATGCTGAACTTCAGAATCAAAAAGCAGTGGAAAAGTCTCATGTGACGGCTTTCAAGTGAAGACAACCAGCTTTGCAGGCTATGTCCTCCTGGAAGGGACAAAACCAGACTTACCTGCAATGCAACAAACTACCTGGTCTAACTGAGAGCCAACCCAGTAATCTGAGCTTCAGGAAAGCAGAAAGTGGTGTGTTAGACTCAAAGATTAAATTTGGCCTCATATTGCACAGGTTCAAAGGACGCAACCATTCTGGGGGGAAAGGAAGAAAGTAAAGCTACTGAGGAACACCAACTGGCCCTTGGATTAGAACACACTGCGAGGTAAATGAGAGGGGTTAGGGCGGGTGGAGGGGAAGGTCAAGAGGCATTTCAATGCCAGATCCAAAAACCGTTCTGCATTCAGTCAGCTGTCCAAAGGACCTCCGCCCCATTTCCACACATGAACTTGCACTCAGACCCTGGAAACAGGAAAGCTTTGAAACGTGCATTCACACCTCCTGTTCTGTGCCAACAATATGCAAGTTAACACTGATTGACCACCATCCTTAGCTGTGTTCATGATGAGTCTCATTGTAGTCCATGATATGTAGCTGTCCAACACTGTCCGGGTTCGGGGGAGATGGGTGCGGGCCATCTAGGTTCAGGGGAATCTTGGCTTCCACACCCAAGTCTTTGCTCAGTTCTGTCTTTAGGCTCTCAGAAAGGCTACTGGTCATGCCGTCCTCATCACACTGACTCTCGCTCTTATTACGAAATAACTCTCGGGCCTTCATACCCAGGAAGCTTTTTGAACTGGGAAGTGAGCCCACAGTGGTAGGGATGCTGGCAGACGGTTCTCCCGTCGTCGTCTCCCACCGACTGCTGAACGGGCCTGCCCTCTGGTGTGGGGGTTTCTCCGGGGTGGAAAGCTCGCTGCTGCTGCTGCTGCTGCCTCCACCTCCTCTGCTTCCACTACTGCCCCGGGTGCTGCTGGGCCTGGGGGTCTTGGTCTCACCGTTGTGGCCAGATGCCTCTTCATTGTGCCCTACCATGGAATCTGAGCACCCGTCATTACAACAGTCAAGCCTGTAAGAAAGCCCGGGAGGAAAGAAGGAGCTGGTGATTGGAGCGTCCACATTTGGAAGATGTGGAATTACACTGACACTCACTTACACTGATGCTGAACTCTGCCAGCCCACTCTCTGTTTTATAATACTGGACTCAAGCAAGAGATCTCATCAAGAGAAACCTAAGTCACAACTAGGGATACTAGGTGGCAATCTTAAGTGTGAACACTTCCTGTGGCTGTATGGAGGCACTCAAGGCCAGGAAAAGGAACATGAAGAGATCACTGGACGTTTGGAGGAAAGGAACGTCAGAGTGGGTCTCTGAAATGGAGTGAGCTGAGCGCTGCAGCCCTGTCTAATCAGCTATAACTGCTTCCCACACCATGTGACACAGTCCTTATGCTGTAATTGACAGCTTAATCCCAAGGTTGTTAATCAGTTCTTTGTTCCTACCTTTCTTCTGCTGCTTCAGCTGCTTCGGCTTTTTCTTCTTCAAGTTTTTTCAGGAGGCCATCTTTCTCCAACCTGCCATATAAATCTAAGATCTCCAATTCAAACACTTGGGTTATCCTTTTCTGAGCCTCATACCTGCTCTCTGCGGCCTGTAGCTGTCCTCTGAAAGATACAGACCAGCCAGAATATAGGAAGTTCCACTTAATAAAAACACAAAAGCCTTTCCTGATGAAAGTTACCTTGCCTGGAGTTTGACATCCTCTAAATATTTCTTCTGTTCCAAAAGAAGGTGGTCTTTCTTGGCCAGGTGAGATTCCAGTTCCAAAATCCGTTTTTGGGAAGTGTCAAGCCTCTGAGTCTGCTGGAGAACATGGCTTCTGTTTTTTTCTAGCTCTTTCCGATAGGCAGCTTTCATCATTTCTACTTCCTAAAAAAAAAAAAAAAAAAAGACTAGAATTAGTACTTATAAAAAATAAACACGCTGTATCCATTTTGAAAAGACAATGGAGGCCGGGCGCGGTGGCTCAAGCCTGTAATCCCAGCACTTTGGGAGGCTGAGACGGGCGGCTCACGAGGTCAGGAGATCGAGACCATCCTGGCTAACACGGTGAAACCCCGTCTCTACTAAAAAATACAAAAAAACTAGCCGGGCGAGGTGGCGGGCGCCTGTAGTCCCAGCTACTCCGGAGGCTGAGGCGTGAACCCAGGAGGCGGAGCTTGCAGTGAGCTGAGATCGGGCCACTGCACTCCAGCCCGGACGACACAGCGAGACTCCGTCTCAAAAAAAAAAAGAAAAGACAATGTAAGCAGGACTGAGAAGGCACTTTAGTAAGCTGGTAGTATTATCCTAGTAACCCTTCCTTGAAATCGATCCCCAAGGAAATCATGTGAAACATAAATAGAGATTTTGCACAAAAATAATCATCACAGCATATTTATAAGAGCAAAAACCTGGAAAAATCATTTAAGTCTAATGTCAGGGGAACAGCTAAGTAAATTAAAATACATCCTATATTTCTAAGTCTTTTTAAAAAATGATATGGTATCAGTAACAAGGTTAAAAAGCAGACTACAAGACTGAACAGTACAATCAACTATGCGAACATATACGTATCCAAAACACCAAGTGAAAATCCGCCAGTATCCAGCTATCATTTCAGTCTAGTGGTACTGCAGGCCACTTGCTTTCTTTCTCCTTTTCTCCCCCTCCTGACAATAGCACAGGTGGGGCTACAGAATGGAATGCCAGTGGAGCAGGTCTGCTCAAGCAAAGCAGCCTCTGCAGACTGGGTGCCCTGACCAGGTTTGTTGATCGTGCTAAGGCAGATGGCCTGCAGCCGACAGATTGGAACAGCTTGAAACCCAGAGCAAGTACACATTAATGCTCAGAAAGAAGGCGGAAAGGATATTTTTTTAAGCCTGTGTTACATTTGTGTGTGTATGTTTACTGTGGTAAAATGTACAAAACATAAAATTTGCCATATATTTGTTTTTTAAAAAAGATAATAAACCATAAACAGCAAGGAGATGAGCTTTCACGAAGGCGTCCCTGTCTTGATGCTGTCTGGTGAGCCCAATGCTTCCTTGTTACAGAATGCAACTGATTTAAACTCAGAACTGGCTCTGATAATGTGGCTGTTCCAGCTGTGCTAAATGGCTCCAGACTTCAGCACAGGGTAGCTGAACACATCTATCTGGACTTTGTCATAAACAATAGGACTTATTCATGGATAATCATGCAAAGCACTGAACCAGGAACATCTGCCAGGAACATCCATGCACTCTCACTAATCCTTAGAGCTACCCCTACCAACTGTTCCCACCTGATTCCCCACCACTCACTCTTCCTTCTCCTCTGGATGGAACAAGAGCAACCCTAGCTCCAGATTCGGGGGCAAATCCTGACTGGGTTGAGGCAATGACTAGGCTAGGGATGGGCACAGGACAGGCCTGGCCAACAGGGGAGATAAGTATGGTGGGAGCATCTGGGAAAGGTTTTCTTTTTTTTTTTTTTTTTTTTTTTTTGGAGACAGAGTGTCACTCTGTTGACCAGGCTGAAGTGCAGTGGCATGATCTCGGCTCACCGAAACCTCCGCCTCCAGGGTCAAGCGATTCCCCTGCCTCAGCCTCCCAAGTAGCTGGGACTACAAGTGTGGGCCACTACACCCGGCTAATTTTTTGTATTTTTAGTAGAGACGGGGTTTCATCATGTTGGCCAGGATGATCTTGATCTCCTAACCTCGTGATCCACCCACATCTGCCTCCCAAAGTGCTGGGATTACAGGAGTGAGCCACCACACCTGGCCTGGGAAAGATTTTCTTGCTGAGGAATAGGAAGAAATGCTCTCCTCTTCTGTGGGACATTATTGTGTCTGCCTGTCATATCTGTGCCTATGGCACACACCTGGCAACCATGAGTGCAGCTAGCTGGAGGACCAGGCCTGCAGCATAAGCAAGGCAGTGCAGACGAATGGAAAGAGCCTGGCTCCTCAATGCTGTCCCTGAACGGCCAACTTGATCAACCTGGAACTCACCCACCTCACGACCTCTTGTCAAGTGAAATAATAAAATTCTCCACTGTTAAGCCAGTGAGTGTTTTTTGTTTTTGTTGTTTTTTTGAGATGAAGTCTTGCTATGTTGCTAGGCTTGGTCTAGAATTTCTGAGTTCAAGCAATCCTATTTCAGCCTCCCAAATAGCACTATAGGCATGTGCCACCGTGCCCAGCCCTAGTTTGGTTTTTGTTGTCTACAATTGAAGGCATCCTGACTATCACAAGTCAGCTGCATCACCCCTGTTTAATGAACTGGGAAACAGGGCTCCACGGAGAGGAGGCTACTGGAGGTCCCAAGGAGCACAAAGGCTCCATGGAGGCCGCCCGTCTAGGCTTCTCTCAGGAGATCGCATGGGCGTGTTTCAGCAGCTTTTTCAGGAGCTCTCTTGTGCCGCGGATCTGTTTCTCCCCCTTTCTGTTCCCAAAGTCATTACACCTCCAAAATAAGTGATAGATGCTTTCTGGAGAAAGTACCACATCTAACATCCTTCTAAGAAAGGGAGTCTGACTGTGAGAGCTGAGAGGAGCCAAGAAAAAAAAGAGTACCTCTATTAGGAAAATTACTATCTCCAGTTCTAAGACTTCTCTCTACATCCAGCGAAAAGGACTCTTTACAAAGCACATGCCCAAGAAACCTAAAAAGGAGGCCCATGTGTGATGGAGAAGTTAGTGACAGGAAGCAACTGAACAGCTACTATTAAAATTCAATTCCCACCTCATTCACTAACATTACCTGAGGCTATTTATAAAGTGACTTAAAACTTCTGCCTCGACACCACTGGTGAGGCACTAATTAACGTAAGATCATCCCAATGCTGGCCTTGTTGCCAGGACTGAACTATCATCTGCAGAAATCCAACATTAAAAGGAAAAAAAAACGGGTATGTACGCCAGTCTATACCCACGGTCCTGAGAGGTATGTTAAACAGAATTGGTCCCCCATCCTTCTTTTTTTCTCTCCCTCTTTGAAAGGGGGCCTAGGGAAGAGAAAGGAAACACTTTACACCTACTCTGTACCAATTACCATTAGGTGCTTTCAGTGCGAGTTAACTTCAAAGCAACCCAACAGGAGAAACAAGCTCCCGCGGTGGCTGGAAAGTGCTTGTCTATCTGGACCAGGGGGAAGTGGGACTGCCACTCCGTCTTTTAGGAAACAAGTCATCAAGCCATTCTATATGACATGCTGGAGACATACTGTCTGGGTCTGAAATGCTTTCCCCACTGAGGTCTGGCTCCCTGAGCCCTGGCATACCTTTGTGGTATCTGAGTGCTTGTTCTGCAGTTGTTCCAAATATAGCTCGTTGACCTCCCCAAGAACCAACAGCTGCCTGTTCAAGAACTCCATCTGCTGCTGGACCGACTCACTGTTTGAGAGCTAGCCAAAAAACATAAGCAAAGTGAAAACTCCGACGACATAAAACTAGCACATGGACATTAAATAGGGAATCAGCTAGGAGCACACTATTTCAATGTTAAAGCAAAATAAACAAGTCCCATGGGTTTACAGTCCCTGACATAACGGCAGGTGGGGAGGATGGCACCCAAGGACAACAAAAATAGAAATGCACTTCGGAACTGTGCTTTGCCAAGGGGACAGCACGAATGCAGTCCATCAAAACTGGCCACCCACAGATCACCTGGAGAAGGTGGACAGGTATACCACCAAGGCCCAGTGGCATAAAGCCCTAGGGAAAACTCACCGTTCTTGACAAAATGATGTATGAAGTGCAGTGATTCCCAAAGAAGGAGGAAGCACGCTCAAAAACCTGAACAAACTTTTGACACTTATATAAACAAGGTATGAAGAAAGAGTTCCATGGGATACACATAGACCAGGGTTTAGGACAGATACTTCTTTGCTGCAGGGGGCTGCCTGTGCATTGCAGGATATTTGGCAGCACCCTGGCTCCAACCTACTAGATGCCAGTAGCACCAAAAACATGAACCTAAAATGTCTCCAGACACTGCCAAATGTCAGGGAACATGGGGGCAGCAGAACTACTTCCTGTTGGGAACCCATGACACAGACACTCAAGTAATATATTTCTTTAACCTGTCTGAAGGAAGAATGTTAGCAAATGGTGTTTCAACAGATTCAGGTCTGCCTCATTTTTTCTTACCTTTTGGGAAACCTGACTGAGCAGCAGCTCAGTGTGACACACCTTGTTGTTGGCCTTCTTCAATTCTATCCGCAGCTCTGCAATCATGTTCCTGCAGTCCTCCAGTTTCGTCTACCCAAAGAGACGTGGACATGAAGTTTGAGGAGCACTGACAGGCCAGACCACAGCCTACCTGGCCACCAGCCCACAGAGGACTGGGAATGCCTAGCTCAACGGCTCTACTTTCTTGGGCCCTCAGGATTTGATGTCTTAGTTTTAAAAAGTAAGTTATGGTTGATTTCTGAGTTCCTTACTGTTTAACAAAAGAAAAAAAAAGAGACCTTAGATCCTCAGTTCCCAAGCTGTGTACCAAAGAGCCCTGAAGCTACCTAACAAACTCACAGGGAGGCTGCGGAAAGATTTTAAATTTTTGAGGGAGACGCAGCGCCATCTGTTGGACACCCTGTGAATTACTAACTGGCTGGAAATGATGCTGCGTCTGTGGATGACGTCTTTGTGAAGCTGGGCTTTTATGGGTGCAGTGATACAAAGCACCACAAGGAAAACCAGTGTGAAACAGGAAATGAGGGTGTCACTGTCCACTCTGATTTCAAGGTCTGAGATGCCATGCAGTGCCCAATAGGTGCACACGAGGCATTAGTAATTGCAGTTATTATTTTTTCTAATTTATGTGTATTATCTCTAAACATCTACTAAGTTCTTAGGACATTCATACTCACTAAGTTATTCAGATCGACTTAATGAGCAGAACTGTTAAGTGTTTCTTTTTGGCTGCAGAAAAAAAAAATGACTGAGACACTAAGGGAGCTACTACATGAACCAAGAAAGTCGGGGAACCTCTGCCCTAAGTAAGATTCACCTGCCATGGCCAGGCGTGGTGGCTCAAGCCTGTAATCCCAGCACTTTGGGAGGCCGAGACAGGCGGATCAAGAGGTCAGGAGATCGAGACCATCCTGGTTAACACAGTGAAACCCCATCTCTACTAAAAAATACAAAAAACTAGCCGGGCGAGGTGGTGGGCGCCTGTAGTCCCAGCTACTCGGGAGGCTGAGGCAGGAGAATGGCATGAACCTGGGAGGCGGAGCTTGCAGTGAGCTGAAATCCAGCCACTGCACTCCAGCCTGGGCGACAGAGCGAGACTCCATCTCAAAAAAAAAAAAAAAAAAAAAAGATTCACCAGCCATGAAGAATCTCTGCCATGATTTCAGAGAGAAAGCATTCAGCTTAGTGAAGCTGAACAAGTCGAGGACACCCAAGGAAACCAGCTGCCTCCCTCCTCACTGCTCTCCAGCATTCTCGCAGTTGGCTTTGCCTGGTGCTCCAGTTTATACCTGTAATTCCTGGCTCTGGTTGTAGAATTCCTCTCGGTCATGCTGCAGCTGTCTGATCTGGCTGTGGAGCTTGGTCACCATAGTGTCACGCTGCTCCTGAAGCTGACTGTATCTAGCTTGTTCTTTCTGCAGACTAACCTTCCACATCTGGATGTCTTTCTCTTGTAACTTCAACTGATCTTTCTAGCAGAGACCAGAAATGTCATCATTTTAGCTGTCTTCCAACACAGGCAATTTAACACACACTGCAAACATGTCATCTGAATAGTCACAAGCTACCCTGACAATGTAACTAGAGACCCAAACTCTTAGAGCTCTCACTACTGTCTTACTTGGCTTTAGGCCAAGGTTTTCCAAATTTTACATTAAGCAAATGGATTTTAAGTTGCTTAAAGAAATCTTCTCAGGGATCAATTTGCTTCCAATACTTTCAAAAGTCCGCCTACCAACACTGGAATAAAATCTCTCACACATGGTACTAAGTTCACTAAAACGAGCATTTACTGAAGGCCTGCAGTGTGCTGGGCACTCAGCAAGTGCTACCGACATTTCTTTTAACCATTACAACTTAAAGAGCAGCTGCTGCTATTATTATTTCCATTTTATAGCATGGCTAACAGAGGCTTTAAGAGGCCAAGTTACTTTTCTAAGGTAACACTGGTAGAGCCGAGATTCAAACTCCAGGTCTGATTGGCTTCACACCCACTGTACAATACACACTTCAGTTTTGTGCCATGAAATAGCTTTACAAGAGCTGGTTTTACATTTGGAAAAATAAAACCATTTTCTGACCCTTCATGCAAACATACACACACAAAATCACTTGTCCCCACGGTTTCTGAGAATTATGAGGGAATTCTGAGACGTCACCATTCACGTCTTAATCTTGAGGGACCTGCCCAAAGGAGTGGGAAGGACTGGGAACTCTGACCTCCTCAGCTGCTGTGCTTTGTAAGCTATCATGCTGACCCAAAACAAAACAAAAAGCCAGCTCCACCTGTCCCCTCCCCAGTCCTCACCATGGCAGCATTATGTTCCTCCAGAGCTGCTGCTTTGATCACCTTGCGGAGGAGCCGCCTGTTCCGGAGGGCATGCTGCTGCCTCTTAAAACGCTCATAGAGTAGCTGGTTGTGCAGTAAAAGCAACTGGTCTCGGAGGGTGCGGATCTCATCTGAAGGAGGAGAGCCTGATTTTAAAGCAGAGGGAGGGTGGCAGAAATGCCTTTTACAGATCATTCTATCAAGTCTGCTTCCCATGTGTTGTTAGCTTAACAAATACAATTCTTTAAGAAACAAATCACCACTCTCTTTGCAAATGACCACTTGGCTCCCAGCAACAGCAGGTCTCCCTCGTGAAGGAATGCAAAGGGTCATATCACGTGGGATGACTCTTTTGAGAGCCTGCTTTCCTTTCCCCACAAATCTAGATCACACATTTCAGACGCCCTGTTTCTCAAGACCCTTCCTTCACTGTGTGTTCTCCTTCACTCTGGTCTTCTCTAGGGAAGCCTGGCAGGAAGTCTGTAGTTTTGCACTTCTACTCTCAAGTGCATGGTACTTGCCACTTTTCAAAAATAAGAAATGCTGACTTGGCAACACTTGAGATCCTTTAGCCAAGCAGATAGCCTGGCTGGAGCAATAGCCAAGGGGAGATGTGTTTCCCAGAGGGCACCTCCTTCAAGGACAGAAAGGGCAACAAGCAAGCAGGAACCATGTGGGCTGGATTTGGAGCTAAAGTAACAACTTTACCTCCAAAGTGGGTCCAGTCGACAGACTTGCTGGGTAAAGGCAACCTAGGAAGAAAGTTTTTGAGTAACAAAGTTACCGATCTTACCAAGAAAAAGACTTATCTGGACTTTTATTTGCAGCAAAGTTAGATCACTTCTTTGTGGTCAAAATCTGCAATGGCATAAGAATGTTTCAAACTCCAGGGCCACAGAGAGTTAGAGAAGCCTACAGTGGACACAATGGGAGGCAGCCCCACTGCCTAGGACCTGGTCTCCAGAGCAGAGAGGGCCACAGGCTGACCTCCACTGCATACACCGTGGCCTCCGTTTCTGGGGCCAGCTCTCCAGAGAAACTGAGTGGTCAAACACACTGAGAGCCGTTTTCAACCCTGTCTGTTGGGAGTACACTCTGTTGTGAAGATACTGTCACTCAAATTTAAGGAAAAAGTAGGTAATTTACCTGAGCCTATCATACCAAATCTCATTTAAAAAGAGGGAGTTTAAATATTATAATCCCTGTCAAATTCCACCATAGCATAGTATATAAGAAGAAAAATAAAAATATTCCCCAAGCACCTGTAAAGTAGCTAATAAAAGAAGGATGGGAAACAGTTTCTCAGCTAGTCCTTTCTATGAAAACTTGGGTGCCTCAGCGGGTCTGGAGGGGATGTCAGCCACCTGAACTTGCATCAAATGCTGGTGATTTTATCTCCACCTAATGAACTATACCAAAATAGAAAATAATGATAATCTGTAGCTAGAGAGGGAAACACTGTGACAAATATTCTTATATTCTTTGAAATACCATAACCTCGTTTTCAGCCTACAGCTTGCAGAGGGCACACATGAAAGCATTTGAGTGTCCTCATAGAACAGAGGCACAAAATGGTCTACATAAAAAGACTCATTTTGAAGTGGACTGCTAAGGAATCGTCCCACTTTAGGTGCACAGAGGTCACACATGGTCACATATATGAAGACACAACAGCCTAGAAGGACATCTGACAAGCAGCAGAGAACCAGCTGCCTCAGGGTGGGAGTGTGAAGAATGATTCTTGTTCCTCTCGTACACTTTCTGTACTTCACAATAAAATGGACCATTTAACACAGAAGAGAGGGCCCCAGTCCCTTACTTGTTCAGCTCCTTGCTGTGCGCATCTGCTCCCTGCTGTATCAGTCTGTCCAGCACTTCCATTGGGGAGGTAGAGGGCACACCATCTTCCTCTGTGCTTCCTTTTGCTTTCTTTAACAGCTCCTCAGTCTTCCTGATGACAAAATGGTGGGCTGTCTTTGGCAATGCCACCTCAAAAAGATGATCGTACGGGGGAGGCTGCCCGCGTCCAAAGTCCACTCTCGTCGAGGGTGGAATTTTACAAGGACTGGGAGTGAGGATACTGGTCTCCAAAGAAGTCTGGCATTCCCTGTCTCCCGCAGGGCTTTCATCAGCACCGCCGCAGGGCAGGTCTATGGGAGTAAAGGCTTGCTTTGGTGTGTCAGGCCCAAGCTTGTCCAGGGAGGAGTGTAAAGGCTCAGGGTTCACGCTGGCGCCCTGAGCACTGGAGGCTGCCGAGTGGGTCTTCCGCTGAGAACCTGGGAGACTCTCTCGGTAAAAGGGAGAGTCAAAACCTCCTCGAGGAACCACAGGCTCAGCCTCTGCTGTGGTGATCTCAGAAAGTTCTCTAGATATTGCAGCTGAGAGGAAGAAAGGAAACAAAAGAAACGGCAGTCGATATTCCACCTGGGAAAGGCTAGGCAGTTTGGGTTGCATGCTGCCACGTGCCAGTGTCACTGAAAGGGAGGAGAAAAAGTGGCATCTGGCTGGACATAGTGGTTTACGCCTGTAATGCCAGAACTTTGGGAAGCTGAGGTGGGAGGATCACTTGAGCCCAGGTTAGAGACCAGCCTGGATGACATAGGGAGATCCCATCTCTACAAAAAGTACAATAAAAATCAGCTGAGCATGGTGGTGCATGCCTGTGGTCCCAGCTACTCAGGAGGCTGAGGTGGGCGGATTGCTTGAGCCTGGGAGGTCAAGGCTGCAGTGAGCCATGATCGTGCCACTGCACTCCAGCCAGGGCGACAGAGCAAGACCCTGTCTCAAAAAAAAAACAAAACAAAAAGTGGCATCACTTCACCTGGCATAGGTCCCAAACTAAACCACCCATCTTGTCACCTCAAGAGAAGAAAAATCAAGCAAGCCTGTGAGCATTGGCACAAAATCCCAGATTCATAGCAAAGCGAGGGTCAGGTTTTATCAACTCACAGCAATCCCATATACATTACCTTCTTCTTTATCTTTTTCAATACTATCTTCTTCAGAGGCCAGATCACCTAAAAACCCTGGAAGATCACTTAGAGTGACAGAACCTTTGCTGCCAGGTGGCTCTTCTGAAGAGAAACAAAGACAACTGAAGTCAAAGAAACACAGTGTAATCCCTGCAAATGTGAAACTGCTTACACTGTACAGAATATGCCTGTAATAACTCTTCCTGTTGAACAGAGAAGGCTGGACATGATTCTGTCCTGGGGATACTACAAAAGACTGACATATTAAAAATAATATAACTAAAAGTACCAAAAATAATCCCATAGCAAATAAAATTATCAGTTCCTAATGTCTCTGAAAAGAGATATAGTTTAACCAAGTCAAAATACAGGTACTTCACTGCAATAGCTTAAAAACTATTTTTGATATTATTAGTTTAGCTTTTAGAATTCACTACTTGCTTCATTATCTTTAGGCCTCAGTAGTTTGGATATCTCAGAATTTCCGTGTTTCCAGTTAACTTTCTTTTCTTAAACACATACAACCCAATTAGAAGAGGCAAGCAAGGCCTATGGTGACGCAGAAATTTTACCTGATCCTCTGTCATTCAGAAGATGGTGTTGTCTGTGTAGACATGGTCTTGCAGAATCCATTCTCTCTTCCTGAAAAGGTAAGTATCTTTGTATCACAAGGCAAAAAATGTTGTACATGTTCTCGAGCATATTGTAAAGTAGTTTAAAGGTCAGTCCAATGCAGTGAATCTCAAATTGTTTGGATGCTTTTTTTTTTTTTTTTTTTGAGACTGAATATCACTCTTGTTGGCCAGGCTGGAGTGCAATGGCGCAATCTCGGCTCACCGAAACCTCTGCCTCCCGGGTTCAAGCGATTCTCCTGCCTCAGCCTCCCTAGTAGCTGGGATTACAGGCACGCGCCACCACACCTGGCTAATTTTTGTATTTTTAGTAGAGAGGGGGTTTCTCCACGTTGGTCAGGCTGGTCTCAAACTCCCAACCTCAGGTGATCTGCCTGCCTCGGCCTCTCAAAGTGCTAGAACCATGCCCAGCAGCTTGCTTTATAGTCTTAATATATGACTGCAGACTGGGCATGGTGGCCCACACCTATAGTCCCAGCACTCTGGGAGGCCAAGGCCAGTGGATCCCCTGAGCTCAGGAGTTTGAGGCTAGCCTGGGGAACATGGCAAAACCCCATCGCTACAAAAAATTAAAAAGTTAGCCGGGCTTGGTGACTGGTGTTTGCAGTCCCAACTACCCAGGAGGCTGAGGTAGGAGGACCACCTGAGCCAGGGAGGTCAAGGCTGCAGTAAGCTGCAGTTGTGCCACTACACTCCAACCTGGGAGACAGAGTTAGACCCTGTCTCACACACAAAAAATAATAATAATAAGAAGAAGATTGGAGAATCCCAAGAGCTTTTGTTTATGAGGCATAATTATTATATTAGAAAACTAAGAAATTTTTAAAAATTTATTCTCTTAAAAATAACAAGCCCATTACAAGCTAATGTAAATTACGTATTATTAAAAAAACTAGGCCGGGCGCGGTGGCTCAAGCCTGTAATCCCAGCACTTTGGGAGGCCGAGACGGGCGGATCACGAGGTCAGGAGATCAAGACTATCCTGGCTAACACGGTGAAACCCCGTCTCTACTAAAAAATACAAAAAAACTAGCCGGGCGAGGTGGCGGGCGCCTGTAGTCCCAGCTACTCGGGAGGCTGAGGCAGGAGAATGGCGTAAACCCAGGAGGCGGAGCTTGAAGTGAGCTGAGATCCGGCCACTGCACTCCAGCCTGGGCGACAGACCAAGACTCAGTCTCAAAAAAAAAAAAACTATATTTCCCGAAATAAAAATAAATTTAATGAGAAGAGTGGAACATTTTTGCCATCTCTTTAATATACGGCTTCATGAAAGGCAGGGGGATTCTTGTTATCTACCTCTACATTCAACCTGTTACAATATGTTATTTTGACTGAAGTGTATAAAGAAAAATCTGGGGCCCCACAGATATGTAATTACAAAAGTAAACATATGTGTTGCTGTTTTTATTTTTGAGACAGGGTCTGGCTCTGTCACCTGGGCTGGAATGCAGTGGCATGATCATGGCTCACTGCAATCTCTGCCTCCTGGGCTCAAGTCATCCTCCATCAGCTCCCCAAGTAGCTGGGACTACAGATGTACACCACCACACCTGGCTTTTTCTTTTCTTTCTTTTTTTTTTTTTTTTTTGGTAGAGATGGGGTTTTGCATGTTGCCCAAGCTGGTCTTGAAGCAATCTACCTCCCTTGGACTCCTGAAGTGCTGGATACAGGAGCAAGTCACCATGCCCAGCCGCAAAAAGTAAACATATGTTGACAGACTTTTCAAATACTCGTCTTTGTTATTACACCAAAATTTGACAAGTGGTAGTTTCTTAAAGTTACAAAGTGAAATGTGAAACCACATCAATGGGATTTTCCTGTGTTAAAACCCACTAGTCTACCTTGTACTTTTTTTGTGTGTGTGTGATGGAGTCTTGCTCTGTTGCCCAGGCTGGAGTGCAGTGGTGTGATCTCGACTCACTGCAACCTCTGCCTCCTCGGTTCAAGTGATTCTCCTGCCTCAGTCTCCTGAGTAGCTGGGATTACAGGTGCCTGCCACCATACCCAGCTAATGTCTGTATTTAGTAGAGATGGTGTTTCAGCACATAGGCCAGGCTGGTCTTGAACTCCTGACCTCAAGTGATCCACCCGCTTCAATCTCCCAAAGTGCTGGGATTACAGGTGTAAGCCACTGCGCCCAGCCTGCTTTGTACTTTGAATGTGCTTTTTACCTATGCATGATTCTGCAACATCATACATTGGATATTCTGAAAATATTGGCTCATCAAGTTATTCACATATTCCAAATGTTGAAACACTTCATTACACAATATCAAAAACTCAAATTACTAACTAAGCTTCCAAAGACTTTTCAATTTCATAAAAGTCTTGGGGCAGCTATCAAGTTCATGGTGGCATATACACGTTTTTTAATATCCTAATTTCCACCTAAGAGTTGAATTTTATTGTTGGCAACAAATACTGTCAGTTGTTTAACTTGAAGTTACATACTCAGCTCATCATTTAAGAAACTGCCTGCCAAATACCCAAGTCTGAATAACCAGTTTGTAAGACAGCTGTTCTTTCGAATAAAACTGGCACTCCATGAAAAAAGACAGCTAGTTCACCTCTCAGTTCAAATAATTGTATACGCAGTATACGTGCCTTATGCATATTTTCTATTTTGCTACAAAGAATATTACACATACATGTTCTCAAGGGCTAAGATTTAATAAAATTAATAATGGTTACTGCTTAATACAGAACACTCAACTTTTTAAATTTTTTTTTTTATTGTTTTTAATGGAGAGAAGATATCAGAGAAGAATACAAGGCCTCCTAGGATAGGACACTTCAATGCCTGCCTTGATTCAGGCTAAGTTGCCACCATTTCACCCCCCATCATATTTGTGCCATCAGTGCAGATGCCAACCCAGTGGGAAAGGCAAATGACAGCTTAGTGTTATGAAGTGGGATTGGTTAGGTGTGGTGACTCAAACCTGTAATCCCAGGATTTTGGGAGGCCCAGGTAGGAGGATCGTTTTGAGCCCAGGAGTTTAAGACTAGCTTGGGCAACATAGTGAGACCTCACCTCTACCAAAAAAAAAAAGTTAGCCAGGCATCATGGCACATGCCTGTAGTCCCAGCTACTTGGGAGGCTGATGCAGGAGGATTGCATGAGTCTGGGAGGTCAAAGCTGCAGTGAGCCATGATCGTGCCACTGCGCTCCACCTTGGGCGACAGAGCAAGACCCTGTCTCAAAAAAAAAAAAAAATTCAAGAAAGTAGGTTTGACCTGCTGGATTCCCTACAAGAGTTCTTCCAAAGCAGAGTTTTGGAACCACCCAGGGGTCAGCAGATCACACCTTGAGAGCAGCTTGTTAGTCTATTTTCAATTATTCTGATTCAAACCCATTGCATTTTAGGTCAGAATTCTATCTGGCATAATTAGGCTTCTCAAAGTGAGGCTTTCAAGCGAATCACTGTGCCTTGGGCAGAGGGATAGCAGATGAGTTGGATCGCACCTTCCTGGGGGGTGTGGCTGTGGCCTGGGGGAGTGAAATGTGCACGTAGTCATCCGAATGACAGAGTGGGGCTGGAGGAGGAGAGGTTGCTGGGGTTCCCAGAGGAGTTCCTTTTCCACCTGCTTAGAGACAAGGGCAGAACATATATGAACACTGAGCCCAACTATTAGAAAAACTGCCAATTTTTTTTCAGCCTAACTATTACTATAAATAAAGCTGCTAGAGTTAACTTTCTAGGGATCTAGATCAGTCTCTCTCTTTTTTTTTTAGGTTCACTTTACATATTCTGAAAGCCCCAGGGATTTGCAACAATGTCAAAAACAAGTTTACAACTGCAAGTGGTCCCTTAGATCTGAAAGAGAGCTCCTCCTGCCATTAAAGGCAGGCCAAAACCAACCAATCAAATCCAACCTAAGACATACATACCAGTTGTACCAAAGACTTTACTGTAAGGGTGTGACAGATCAGGTGGGACATTTCCAGGAGAAGTTGGAGGAGTGGTCATACCACAAACCATAGATGGGCTCCAAAGAGTAGCCTGGGAAGTTAATAAAGTACATCAGCAGTGGCAAAGGAATGCTAAGTCATCCACAAGGTTTATACCCATGGCCAGTGTTCAGCTTAAATTTAGCATTTTCAACTAGAAAAAGGCATCTTATTAAAAGTGTATCAAGAAACAAGTTGCATTTTATAAATCAAGACTTCAAGATGAATCTAAGACGCAACAGTAACTTTCTTTGCTAATATGATGGATCCTTAAAAGTGACTCCTGAAACGAGCAGTGTGAAATTTTCCCAACCACATACTAAATCTGACCCAAAGGGTCAGCTTCACCAGAAAGCAGAGGAGAAAACAGGCACACCAGTTGACACCATACTTGTGGTGGTTCAGTTATCAGCCGTGTCGATGGGGAACTCAGAGTCTGAGGTAGCTGCCCTGGCGTATTTAACAACATCAGCCGAGACGTGGAGTAAGGGGTAGAAGTAGCACACCCTAAAATGGAAGGGAAGAACACAGGGGGTTAGTGTGTGGTTTTAGATTATTCTGATTAAATTAAAAAAAAAAAAAAAGGTGGTCCTCTAGACCATTTGATAATATTCAATTCTCTGTACCTAAAAAATCTGAGGGACTTAACTGACATCCTTGGGGACAAAGTAACATTTCAGAGTTTCTTTCAATGCTCCTTTGAAATAAAGTTCAATAAGGTTTGATGTCTCATTAAGCCTCAAGATAAACTTGAAAAAGCACAGTACGGATGACAACTTCTGTGAGTGCGACCCACAAATGAAGCCTAGATTTTTATACGAATCCAAGTCTAAATTGTTCTGACTCATTCCAACTGTGTCACTGCTACAGCCACCAGAGTTTCACTCTAAGTGTCTGAAAATCACAAAGATTCCCTTATGAGGTAGAGTCTGGAAGTCAAATACTTGAACCCATTTTCTTTGTTAAGGGTTGGAGACACGTCACCAACTCTGTTGGCATACAATCAGGTAGGAGACCAAGGATATCTACATTAAACTTGAAGGAGAAATTAATTAGAAGAAAATGGAGGGATATGCAAATTTAAAATATTTTGGGAAAAATTCCTAGGAACTGAACTAAGTCTTACTCCAGAAAAGAAAGTCAACAAAGACAAATAATGTTTTCCAGAGACAAAGTTGCAAAACAGATAAGTACCAAAGACACTTTTTACCATAGCTATTCTGTGTGTCAACATAAGGGCTGGTGGTGACATCGGCTGAACGATGAGGAAAGCGGGCTGAGATTTGGTGAGACACAGAATAGCCATCTTCATATGAGGCTTCTGTGGGATCCAGAGAGATTTTGGCACACTCGATCACAACATCATGAGTTTCTAATCTCTTCCACCTGTAAAAGGCAACGCAAGTCAAGACATACAAACTACTTCAGAGTTAAATTACATACTTCAGAGTGTCAACTCAGTGCCAGCCACGGAACTCTGATAGCAGAGAACAAGCAGGACCATGCCAGCCCAAGTCTGAAACAATTCTAGTACATAAAGAAATAGCCATTCATTTTACCATCCTATACCTTCCCTGTTTAAAATGGTTATATCAAGTTAACAAGCTAATCTGAAACAAACATTTCCTCACTAGGCGTAGCCTCAAAATGGAAAAATGGAACATAAGCTATGCAGCAGAGTAGCAGGCAGGGAAAAATGCCCTTTGGAACAAAGGTCATCAAAAAATAGGGAGACCTGAAAACTGCCAAGCAGCTGAGGCTGACTTAAGGTCTCCTATCAAGGCCTCAGGTGTGTCAAATCCATCCCTAGACCAGAAACAAGAGTATAAAAGACAAACTAAAGAAAGTCCATGATAATTTTTTCTTTTTTTTTTTTTTGTTTTGAGATGGCGTCTCACTCTATTACCCAGGCTGGAGTACGGTGGCATGATTGTGGCTCACTGCTACCTCCAACTCCTAGGCTTAGGGATCCTCCTGCCACAGCCTCCCAAGGAGCTGGGACTACAGGCACATGCCACCAGGCCTGGCTAATATTCTTACGGAAATGGGGTCTCACTTTGTTGCCCATGCTGGTCTCAAAATACTGGCCTCAAATGATCCTTCCACCTTGGCCTCCCAAAGTGCTGGGATTACAGGCATAAGCCACTGTGCCCGGATGAAGGCATGATTTTTAAAATCAATGTTAGTATGGCATAATTTGCTTACAATAAAATTAATCAATCTTGCTAAGTTTTGACAAAAGTCCCGATCATAATGAAGAACATTTCCATCACCCCAAAAGTTCCTTTGTGCCCTTTGTGGTCAGTCTCTTCCCCCACTTCTTGCAACCATCGATCTGCTAAAAGCATGCTTTTTCAGGGGGTGTAATAATAGTTATTCTATAGAATATATTCCTTTGGCTGAACTTTGGGTTATTTCCTTTCTTCTTTCCATTACAAGCTGTGCTGTGCTGAACACTGTTGTATGTCTTGACATACATATAGAAGTGAGCCACCATGCCAGTCTTCCATGAGGATTTTTTTTTTCTTTTGAGACAGAGTCTCGCTCTGTCACCCAGGCTGGAGTGCAGTGGCGTGATCTCGACTCACTGCAACCTCCACCTTCTGGATTCAAGCAATTCTCCTCCCTCAGCCTCCCGAGTAGCTGGGATTCCAGATGCCCGCCATCATCCCCAGCTAATTTTTTGCATTTTAGTAGAGATGGGGTTTCACTATGTTTGCCAGGCTGGTCTTGAACTCCTGACCTCAGGTGATCCACCTGCCTTGGCCTCCCAAAGCGCTGGGATTACAGGCGTGAGCCACTGTACCCGGCCAAGAATACTTTTAAAACTGTCTAAAGATTCCTGTTATGTTATCCATGGTTTCACTTCTAAGAATTTATCCTGGCCGGGCACGGTGGCTCAAGCCTGTAATCCCAGCACTTTGGGAGGCCGAAACAGGCGGATCGCGAGGTCAGGAGATAGAGACCATCCTGGCTAACACGGTGAAACCCTGTCTCTACTAAAAATAGAAAAAATTAGCCGGGCGTGGTGGCGGGCGCCTGTAGTCCCAGCTACTCAGAGGCTGAGGCGGGAGAATGGCGTGAACCCAGGAGGCGGAGCTTGCAGTGAGCCGAGATCGCGCCACTGCACTCCAGCCTGGGTGACAGAGCGAGACTCCGTCTCAAAAACAAAACAAAACAAAACAAAACAAAAAAAAGAATTTATCCTATAGAAACAGACATACAACAATGTTCAGCACAGCACAGCTTGTAATGGAAAGAAGAAAGGAAATAACCCAAAGTTCAGCCAAAGGAATATATTCTATAGAGTAACTATTATTACACCCCCTGAAAAAGCATGCTTTTAGCAGATCGATGGTTGCAAGAAGTGGGGGAAGAGACTGACCACAAAGGGCACAAAGGAACTTTTGAGATGGTGGAATGTTCTTTATTATGATTGGGACTTTTGTCAAAACTTAGCAAGATTGATTAATTTTATTGTAAGCAAATTATGCCATACTAACATTGATTTTAAAAACCATGCTTAAGGCCGGGTGCGGTGGCTCGTACCTGTAATCCCAGCATTTTGGGAGGCCAAGGCAGGCGGATTACTTGAGGCCAAGTTCAAGACCAGCCTGGGCAACGTGGCAAAACCCCACCTTTAAAAAAAAGACAAAAAAAAAAATTAGCCAGGCATGGTGGCATGTACCTGTAATCCCAGCTACTTGGGTGGCTAAGACTCGAGAATCACTTGAACCTGGGAGGCGGAAGTTGCAGAGAGCCAGGAAAGCGCAACTGCAACTCCAGCCTGAGCAACAGGGCTAGACTCTGAAAAAAGAAAAAAAAAAAAAATGATACTTTCAGCTGGGCATGGCGGCTCACACTTGTAATCCCAGCTCTATGGGAGGCCAAGGCAGGAGGATCACTGAGCCAGGAAAGTGCAACCGCACTCCAGCCTGAGCAACAGGGCTAGACTCTGAAAAAAGAAAAAAAAAATGATACTTTCAGCTGGGCATGGCGGCTCACACTTGTAATCCCAGCACTATGGGAGGCCAAGGCGGGAGGTCTCACTGACAAAGTGAGACCACACCCCATCTCTACAACAACAACAACAACAACAAGCTGGGCGTGGTGGCATATGCTCATGGTCTGGCCACTCAGGAGGCTGAGGTGGGAGGACAGCTTGACCCTGGGAGGTTGAGGTTGCCATGAGCCATGTTGCGCCACTGCACTCCAGCCTGGGCAACACAGCAAGACCAGCAAGACTGTCTCAGGAAAAAAAATAATAATAATCATGCTTTCCACGTGCCTGTACTCTCAGCCACCAGGGAGGCTGAAGCAGGAGGATCACTTGAGCCCAGGAGTTTGAGATAAGCCTGGGCAACATAGCAAGACCCTGCTGCAAAAAAATAATAATGCTTTCAAACATTAAATGACATAAAATGCTTATAATATAATCTTAAATGAAAAAAAGACACAAAGTTATTCAGAGACACACCCGCAAATAGATCTGACTGTAGTAAGTATTCAAATTAAAGAACTGAAGTTACGAACAATGTTCATTTATTCTTTCAACTCTTCAGTATTTGTCAAACATTCTATAAAGGCCCTAATAATTAACAGAATATTTAAAATGAAACACCTAGTCAAGTATAAACTATTTTCTTTTAGACAACATAACTTTGCTCTATGTGCTTCTAAGGTGGTTAGTAACTCCATCAGAGATGTGCGTTTTTTTTCCAAGTTCACAGAAAACAGCACAGCAACACTAAGGGCACTCCACAGGTTTACCTTAACAAAACATGTGATCCTACACAACTGCTGTAGAAAGCGTATTAGATCTTAGATGCTGAAAATATGGTATTAAATACAGAAAAGAAAGTGTCCAGGGCATGGGGAGAATATAAGGCAGCTTCACTAAGGAGTAAGTCTTTCGATTTCAGGGCTGCCTCTTCATTCACCACCTGGGTTCTCACTGCCTGTGGGATCTTGTTAATGGGGACAGGCTCCTATTTATGCATTCTCAGCATGACTCGAAAGTGATTACGTGAGAGCAGGCGTTAGGACACGTGTGTACACATAAGAAGATTGATTTTAGAGGAGAAAATGAGAATCATAATAAAAGAGGAATACATTTAAATGTTTTATTTTAATCAAAGTAATTTATGCACTTACAATATTTCCCTGATTCTTTTTTTTTTTTTTTTTTGAGACGGAGTCTCACTCGGTCACCCAGGCTGGAGTGCAGTGGCCAGATCTCAGCTCACTGCAAGCTCCGCCTCCCGGGTTCACGCCATTCTCCTGCCTCAGCCTTCCGAGTAGCTGGGACTACAGGCGCCGCCACCTCGCCCGGCTAGTTTTTTGTATTTTAGTAGAGACGGGGTTTCACTGTGTTAGCCAGCATGGTCTCGATCTCCTGACCTTGTGATCCGCCCGTCTCGGCCTCCCAAAGTGCTGGGATTACAGGCTTGAGCCACCGCGCCCGGCCTATTTCCCTGATTCTTAAAAGGACTTTTCATATTTTAATATCTAAAACTGGGAACCATCGTCTAATCAAATGCATGTTAGCTTACTTGGCATTTTTTTCTTTCTCAGATGTATATAAAATAGAAGTACACCACACATCTAACGGCATCTGAGATCCAATGAAATATGGTAGTTTAAAAAGTCAATACAGTACTAAAGTTTCCTCCCATCCCTCCCCACTGCAACCACTCTGGCAGCTGCTTCCAATTCTGTTAGCTGAATTGTTATCCCGCCTCTACAGTTCTCAAGAATATGCCCTGTGCTTTTAATTTCGTGATTTATAAATTACAGACACCATCTATTAACTTACTACTATGGGAAGTGAGGATTGAGATCTCTTCCATATATCCTTTCCCTCCTCCTCAATGCTCTCAAAATAAATATGTAACTGTTCTTGTTGTTTTCAAAATTGATTTCAACATTATGACTACCTTAGTACTACTCCTGGCTGAGCCACAGAGTATACTATGGTAATATTTCCTTTATTGTAAGTTTTCATTGTTCTGTTTCTCTTCCTCACTTTTTTGTGTGTCTATTGCTAATTTTTCCTAAATGTATTCTAACAGCTCTGAAACAATTCCTAATATAACTTTTACTAATGAAATGCAAAGAATACACCAGGATTATTCCTCATCTTCCTGAAGAGCTCCCTTGCGGAGCACTTTCTCCCCCACTTCAGATTGGACAGGCTGCTCTCGGCACTGCCTGTTATCCTGACACTTTCCCTGGACATGGTCCTGTAAAAGGGTCATGATCAGGCCCCAGTCCCCTAGATTCTGTCTTCCTCTTTCATGATTTTACTCTCATTTTGGTGGAATATATGCTCCAGTGATTAACTGAGGAAGGATATATGGGAAGGAAATTTGAGTCCATGCATATCTAAAAGTGTCTCATATTTGATAGATCAGTTGGCTGGCTATAGAATTCTAGTTGAAAACCTTTTTCTCACAATTTTGAAGGTATTTCAGAAGCTAATAGCACTCTGATTTCTGATCCTTATTAATGTGATTTCGTTTTTTTCTTTCTCTGAAAGGTTAATCCCTGGTACTTTAAAATTCTACAACACTGAGACCTGGTGGCATTCTTTTTTACTGATATTTAGTTGGGCACCAGGTAAGCCCCTTTAATCTGGAAACTCACATCCTTCAATCCTAGGAATTTTTTTTGTTGTATTATTTCTTTCACAATTTCTTCCTCCACCAAAGTTTTCTTCTCTCTCTTTTTCTGAGACGGAATCTTGCTCTGTCACCCAGGCTGGAGTGCAGTAGCACAATCTCAGCTTACTGCAACCTCCGCCTCCTAGGTTCAAATGATTCTCCTGCCTCAGCCTCCCAAGTAGCTGGGATTACAGGCACCCACCACCAAGCCCGACTAATTTTTTGCAGTTTTAGTAGAGACGAGGTTTCACCATGTTGGCCAGGCTGGTCTCAAACTCCTGACCTCAAGAGATCCACCCGCCTCAGCCTCCCAAAGTACTAGGATTACAGGTGTGAGCCACTGCACCCGGCTCTTCTTTAAAAAAGAAAAAAAAATTTAATTGGATGTTGGGACTTCCTGGGCTGATCATTCTAAATTTCTATTCTGCTCATATTACCCAGCTCTATCCTTTGGTTCTGCTTTCTGAGATATTTATCTATATCTTGGAAAAGCTGATGTCTGAGATATCAATGTTATCTCCCAATTCTTTTACTGAAATGTTTATTTTGGCTATCATTTTTAATTTTGAAGAGTTCTTTTAGTCTCAAAATGGTCTTTTTCTGTGGCATCCTGTTGCTTACATACGCACAGATGCCTTATCTCTGTGGCTATGGTAATATTTGGTAATATATTTGGTAATATTTTCTTCTGCTCTATCATTATGGTTTTGTTCTAGCTCTCTTTTCTCCTCTTTATGTTGGTGTCTGTCTTCAGTGTTAAAACCTTCTTCCAAAGTCAAGCAATCTGCCTAGCCAAGGTGAGTGAGGCTCTCTATAAGCTGACTGAGGAATCTTCCAAGTTAATATAGTTGGTTGAACATATGCACCCAACTGTACAGCCTCCTGGAATCCCACTGTCTACAGTAAAAACTTCTTTGTTTTTCAATATAAACCCACAAGGAGGAGAAGAGGAGAGAGAGAACAGAACCAGAAGTTTTTGAAACTAAAATACAGACAGGCAGGTGGTAACTGACACTGCAAATCCACGAAAGCAAAATCCTAAGCTGCCACTGTCTCAAAGTGAAGAGTCAACTGATTATACTACAGAATCCTTAAAATCATAAGGAATTTACAGCATCTGGTACTTCTGGAACAGGAGATGAGCAGCAGGTAGACAAGGGGAGCTAAAATACTGAAGACAGGGTGAAAACCACTGGAGGAGCAGTCACAGCCCCTGGGTCCTGCCCCAACTCTACACTCCTGAGCAACAGCTCTTTTCTCACCAGAAATCTGGATTATTCTCTAGAGAGAATAAAACAGGGAGTGCCTGGATAAGGTATTCCAGAAATAGTTGAGGGCATGAGTGTCATTCCAAATGAAGGGATTAAGTGAAGCATATACATCCTAAATGCCAAGACCCTTCCTCACCACCCGCCTCTTTCCCCCCAGAGGCAGTCACCCTTACCAGTCTGAAAATCAGAAGACTATTTTCTAAAAAATGTGACCAGCTCAAGAAGAAAACAATACTGACACCACTATTTCCAACAGATGCTCAGTTCAACATACAACAAAGCTCGAAGTCAACAAGTCCCACCACTGTGAACAAAGCTGTTTTGTCTCCCCATATGTAAACAGTTTACTAGATCCTTGCAGAAGGCCTCAAAGATTTAAAAAGAATAACACAAAACAGAAAAGGAAATTTAGAAGAAACAGACTATGCAGGGAAAAGAAAACTCCTTATATATGTACATAGTCATGTGTCACTTGATGACAGTGACATGTTCTGAGAAATGCATCATTAGGCAATTTCTTTGTTGTGTGAACATCAGAGTGTACTCACACAAACCTAGATGTTACAGCCTCCTAGGCTACAAACTTGCACAGCATGGTACTGTACTAAATACTGTAGGTAACTGTAACACAACAGAAGGTATTTGTGTATCTAGACATATCGGAACACAGGAAAGGTACAGTAAAGATGTGGTGGTATAATCTCACGGAACCACTATCATCTGTGGAGCCCATCATTGACTGAAATGTCATTATGCGGTGCATGGATGAACTGGATTTCTAGAAGGAAAGACAGAGAAAACAGGAAATCAAGCACAAAATAACTAAAGAAAATATCACAGAACTTGAAGAGCTTCCAGCTTAAACAATGAGAATAGATTCATACCAACGTACATCACTGGAAATTTCAGAATATTACAACAACAAAGAGAACACCAGCTCCCCCAGAGAAAAACACAGCCAATACAGATGATCAGAAATTCCAAGAGCAACATTGGAAGCAGGGTGGCAATGGAATAATACCTTCAAATTACTAACTCTCAACCTGTAAGTCTACACCAGCCAAACAACTGCATCCCTCCTCAAAAAGCTCCTAGATGATATGTCCTATTAAACAAGAGTAAACCAAGAAGACAAGATACAGGAAATGGGAAATCCTGCACAGGAGAGAGGCGAAGGAAAGCCTGAGAAGACTAGGATGACAGCTGGGTACTAGGTACAGACGAGAACCAGTTTGGATCAGAACAGTACCTGCCAAGAGACAGGCATGTCTCAAAGTTCCTGCTGTCCTGCACTATCTTTTTAAGGAGGGACAGAGCCAGGTGACCCTGGCCTGTATAACTTGTCTGTACTTAGTTTGTCTTAACTACATACTGATGAAATTCCTACTCTCCCTTCTCTGCTTGATCAGCAGAGGACATTCATTTTATCCCACAGAAGGATTCTGTCTGACCTATTCCTGGGAGCTGAAAGCAGGTACAGAGAGCAGCCTCCCCGCTTGCCATATTTCACACATGTCTAGTACCTTGCCCTTGCTAGAAGCCTTGCCAGACACTGTGATGAGGGTGAGCCTTGTGTTTCCCAGACTCATTCATGACCTTGTGCACTGACTTCCCAGAAGGGGCTGTGAAACCTCAGGGACAGTGAAACCACACCAAGACTCATATGCGCTGCTCCTCCTCTCATCTTCTGCAAACCTTCAACTACCAGTGACAAGACTGCCCTTCTCTTAACTAGGCTTTGCTTCCTCATCAACTAGCTTTTCAAAACAAAGCAATACCTACAGTAAAACTATAAAGAAAAGCAAGAGAATGATTAAAAGCAACAATGGTAGTTGTCTCTGAGGTAGCAGGGAGAAAGCAGAGGTTCTCCACGGGGAGCCTCTAAGGTAATGTTCTGTTTTGTTAAGCTAGGTGCCAGCTACATGTGTTTTTGTGTTATTATCAAACTTTACATACATATTTTCTGTACTTCTCTACATATATCTCACACTAAACTGCTTTAAGCTGGCTGAGGCTCTGTGTGGTAGAGGCAGTGTCTGTGGAGAGGTAAGATTCGCTGTTGGGGGATCAGGCAGTGACCCAGCTTTTTCAGCAGGAGATCCCCAAGTGCCAATATCCATGGGTCAGTTTCCCCAAAAAGGGCTGGGTCTCCTAAGTGGGGAGCATAATAAGCCTGGCTACCAGGCAGAGACAAGCAGAGGACGGAGCTGGGCCTCCCACAGCTCAGTCTATAAATTTCCTCTATCTCCCTCACTCTTACCCTCAGTTCCACTCTCCACTGTGCCTGGAATCCTCCAATCAAGGGTCTCAAAGGTTCAGTTTTCCAAAGAACATACCTGGGGACTCTGTAGGGCCCTGGGGAGGATGGTAGTCACTTGGCTTTGCAGAATGGAGAAAGGACCTCAGGGACTCCAAATAATATAGGACTCCCTGAAGTCCCTTCTCCATTCTGCAAAGCCAGATTCATGTATTTTCTGCAATTCCCTTGTTTTTAGCCATATGCTTCACCTCCTTCATCGCTCCATCACTGGCACCACTGAGGTGTAAGCCTTTCTGGGGGACAGGCACTTGTGCTGCAACTTTCTCCACTCTGCTAAATGTTATTAAATGTCCTCCACCTGTGAAGAGTATGTTTTAAACTCACACAAATTTTAGCTGTACGAGTGCTTCCAAGCGGACTGATTCTGTAAGTAGAACATCTATATTCCCAAATATACCTCAACAGGGATTACCTCCTAGATCACATTTTCAATCTCTCAAAAGATTCTTTAAAATTTTGACACTAGTTTCTATACCTTCGAGGGTCCAGTTCATGGTCCTTGGATCCAGTCACTAATTCCGGATGAATTCGCACATGCTCCATCATTGGCTAGAAGAGTTGAGTTGACAAATTATAAAGGGTTGAATGTTTGTGGAACATCCAAACAATGGAATATTAGTTGACAATAAAAAGGAATGAAGTACTGACACATGTTACAACACGGAAGGAACCTTAAAAACATTATACTAAGTTAAAGAAGCCAGTCACAAAAGACCACATATTATATGATCCCATTTACACAAAATGTCCAGAATAGGCAAATCTATTAAGACAGAAAACAGATTAGTGGCTGCCTAGGGACTGGAGTGGGGAGGAAGAAAACAATTTCTTTTCAAAATTTCCCTGTCTGCCATTAAATACAAAAGGTATAAATGCAGCCTATCTAAACAGTATGCTAAGTAGCAAACAAACAAGAAGTTTTAATTTACCTTGACCACTTCTTCAAAAGTCTCCAGGTTTTCTTTCATACTGTAATGAGAACGCAAAAAGGAGACGAAGTTGCAAGGGTACATTCCATAAAGGCGATGAAAGAGTGCGTACACACTGGCATGGAGATGGACAAGATAGACTTCCGCCACGTGGCCTAGAAAAGGAACCCGTTGAGAAGAGCCTCTTAGTTGGACACAGATTGAGGTGTGCAAAATAGATATAAACAAGTGGCTGCCAGCATGACTTTTTATCTACGTATATTCCCACCTCACTCCAAAGACAGCAAGAGTGGTCTTCTAAAATGCAAACAAATCTGGACACACCAGACACCCTTATCTCAAATCCATCAATGGCTCCCTATAACCTTTGGATAAACTCCAATCTACTAGTATGATCCATGAAAGCCCTTCCCGATCTAACTTCTGCCCTCCTCTCCAGTCACTGCCCAAAAAGGATCCCAAACATTCTCACAATACTGAACTATCTTTATGATGATAGATCTCCGTAAAATTTATACTTTTCCACTGCTGAATTCAGCATGAGCTTCTTGAGAAAAAAAAACCATCTTACTCATCTCTCGGTGCTTTGCACTAGACCTGGTATTTAACAAGCACTCAATATTTACAGAATGAATGTGTGAGAATCTTTTAAATCAGTATGTAGTCTTAGCTATGTAGATTTATAATTACAGAGTGAAAGAAACTATTATCTAGAAATTAGCTTAAAGAACTAAGAATGAAAGAAATTGAACATCCTAATTTAGCCTTACCTAGACCCTGTGGAAACCCATGGCCACAGTATACATAAAGTTTCTCTACAATAATGAGCAGACCATTCCTTTCTCCCAAAGATTCAAACAAGCAGGCACCACGTGGGCCTATGCTTGTAACTGAATCCTGTATAGGAAGCCACGGTGTTCTGTCTCATAGGTCTGACATACTTCACCCTTTTGATAGGAATACCTCACACTGGGATAACCCAATGATTCCAAATTTCATATGCTTACAGCTTCCGATCCCTTTGATAGAGCTCTGCTACCTGCCGATAGGGGGGGAAAAAACAAAAAAAAAACCCACTGCATTTGAAGTTGGAGTGCTAATCAGGACACACCGCATTTTCCTCTGACTCCTACGGTACAACGAGCGGGTTCTCAAACCTGACATTTGTGTTCTGTCACAACACAGCAGAAAAGGAAGACAGAAATGTCCCACAAGTTTAGTCCTGTACTGCTGCAATACAGACAGAGGTTGCTTTTCAGTTAATCAACAATCATGAAGTTTTACATCCTACTGCTCAATTTCTCTGACAACCAATCCTTTTAAGCCAACAAAATTAAAAAGTTATCTCAATAGTCATGTTTCTTATATGTGCCTGTAGTGGATGCACCCAAGGTATTCCCTCATCTGTCCGGTGAAAATCACTCATTTCAGCTATAAAAGTCTACATGTCCATTCCTTACAGCATATGAGCAATTAATCAATAACAAAAGCATTCACCTCACAGAGCCCAATAGGTATATGAGGAGATCTGTACCTGGTTTCTTCAGGCACCATGATGAAAGACGGCCAAAAATGTCAAAGAAATCAAGAAGATGCTGTTTCCCAGACTGTGGAATCATTGGTAGCATGGTTATCAACACCAAGACGCCTGTTGTGAGGACAACGACGTCAGTGTCCATCTGCAGGAGAAAAGGTCAAACAGGAAACGTCTGTCAGGCACTGGCACCAGGATCGGCATTGTACAGTATGTGAAGAGGCTCTAAACACTGAGAGAATCACAAATCACAAGTTGACTCACATACTCATTTCCCTATCCGTAAGGATTACTGAGGGGACAACATTCAAACAGAATCAATAGGAACACTGAGACCCAGCTCTACTGTAATGAGTCAGTAAGGACCATTTACAACACACCTAATGCAAAGGTATCCAGGAGATGAGTTCAAACTTGACTTGGGGACACCCAAGTCCTGAAGCCTTAGGATGCCCTATTTATAGCACTTGGATGAAAACAAAAGGAGTTGCTCTTCAACAAAACACAGGAGCACTGCTCTGTTTTCATTCATTCAACCAAATCTTAAGATATTTACTTTTTGTTAATTAGAAAAAAAAAAACAAAACACTACACATTGACAAGTAACTTACTATTTTTTAAAGAACTACAACAGAAGTATAACTGAAGGAGAAATTAGTATAGCACTAACAAGTCAACTTAAAGGCTCACTTCAAAGCAGTATTTAGAGACCAGTAAATTAAAAAAAAATATATATATATACACATATGGAAACCTTTGAGCATGCCTATAGTTTAAATATTAAGTCAAATAAATAACTTCAGGCTAACTGAAGACACTTAACTAACATCCAATGAATACTCAATCAACTCTGACTAGCTAGCTACAGCAGCTCACCTGAACCATAATTAAATCATGAATGTTTGCCAGGTAGATGAAATTCAGATTTATGAAACAAGATATTAATCAAAAGACTACTATGTAGGTTAAGACATCCATTATTCCTATTAGAATAGGAATCTATGAGTCTGGGAATAGAGTTTTAAATATATTTTGATTTTTACATCAAGCATCAAGTCTTTCATTATGGAAGATATCCAGTAAGAATAATATATTGGTAGGAGAATTGAGAATATATGAGACTACATAATGATTCTCAGCAAAAAGAACTAGCCTGATTTCATTTATCCTAACAGTCTAACTGAAGACTCGTCCATGATTAATATTCAAAACTTACTCTTTTGGAAAAGATAAGTGTTTTGCAATCTGAACTAAATGATGTGCCTCAAAATTAGATTATATTCTCATCAATCCATTAATTAGATGATATTCTCACCAATCCATTAATTAGATTATATTCTCATCAATCAATTTGCTTAAAAAACATTAAGTTGTTAAAACTGTTCCTATTTTTTCAGAATTAAATGCACATTTTTATAATACCCTACCAATGTGACTCCTTGGGACCCACCTCTAGGGATAATAAAAGAGTTACCCTTCTTGGCAGACACAAAAATCAATTTGCATGGTGCTGTATCAGATGAATCCAATGGTACTGCCATCCTGGAACAAATACTACTGGATATTTTCATGTCTCTGTGAGGTACAGGCAGTTAATATTAACCACATTTTTCTTATTTTATAGATAAAAAACAAGTCCAGGAACTAAAACAGATTAAACAAATAACCCTGAGTATGGCTGCACACCACTGTTAAAACTAAAACCATAAAGTTCTATTTAGATTTTGACTCCCTGTATAGAAAAATGAACTAAATTTAGTTCCAAAAATTGAACGCAACTTAGTAGAACTTACATCAACAAAGTCTTAATTATAGCTGCAACCAGATCATATTCCTAAATGGTTAACAGAAACTTTAAGCCATTCTTCTATTAGCTAAAAGATAATTTAGAAACAGGGATTCCCAAAAGATAATCCAGGATATTTTTAAATGAGGGAAGGCTAAACAATGATGAAATCAAGTGGTTTGGAATAATGTAACATTGAACCCATCTGATCGAAATTTTTCCATATTTGCGTGGATGAGGTATTCAACAGTCATAGTGATATATTTGAGAACTTACTAAGTACCAACTCCAGACAACATTCTGTTTGAGAAAAGCCAAATGCCTACAAGGTTTTAAACTCTAAAAGTTAAAATCTAGCTTCCTTGTTTTAAGTTACTTAAAATTTCAGAAACTATACTCAAAAAGCCATTTCATTCAAATCCTTACAAACATCCTACCTTGAGACATTTTAGTAAAGAAGGCAAAAGAGGTGCTTGAGACAGCTTATGCTTCCAAGATGGCTGCAGTCTTATGACATGACCCAGTAACGAGAGGATGGATAAACGAGTGGCGGCTTTACCCACGTATTCATTAATCCTGTCCAAGAGGTGCTGAAAATGCAAAAGAAGAAGGGAAATCCTCACATGAATATATGAAGTTAACAAAAATAAAGACAACAATGATGTGCTCCAGTCTCTCACGTCTTGTCTCTAATGTAAAGCAAGGCTCATGCAGATAAAAGATAAAATTCAACATTTTAAAAACCACGTTAGCAAACAAAACATTGCTGCATTTGGCCTGACAAAAGGCAGCCAGTTTGCAACTCATGAAAAAGGATCCTACAATACATGCATACAAAAAGGGGGAGACTTGTGCACAGTCCTTCAATAACCACTAGTCCCAAACTGTGATAGGTTACTGAAGCCATGAGGGCATCCCGCTGGAAGCAACAGCTAGAGCAACCCAACCTACATGGTTTGGTCTCAAGTATCAATTAGGTAGTAGAAGTAACAATTCAGACCAGAGTAAATAAAAAAACAAGATGGGCCAGGCGCAGTGGCTCATGCCTGCAGTCCCTGCACTTTGGGAGGCTGAGGCAGGAGGACAGCATGAGGCCAGGAGTTCAAGGTTACAGTGAGCTATGATTGTGCCACTATGCTCCAGTCTGGGCAACAGAATGAGACCCCACCTCTTTAGAAAACAAAACAAAACAAGATGTACTGCAAGCCGGGCACGGTGGCTCACACCTGTAATCCCAGCACTTTGGGAGGCTGAGACGGGCGGATCACGAGGTCAGGAGATCGAGACCATCCTGGCTAACACGGTGAAACCCCGTCTCTACTAAAAATACAAAAAATTAGCCGGGCGAGATGGCGGGCGCCTGTAGTCCCAGCTACTCAGAGGCTGAGGCAGGAGAATGGCGGAAACCCAGGAGGCGGAGCTTGCAGTGAGCCGAGATGGTGCCACTGCACAGCCTGGGCAACAGAGCAAGACTCCGTCTCAAAAAAAACAAGATGTACTGCAAAAGGCATACAATACAAGGTCTTCAAATCCTGGGGAAGTCGCTCTCATACACACACTTAAGACTTACCAAAGTCTGCAATAACAATGCTTTATTAGCTACTTACTAAAAACAAAAGGAAACCATGAAGGAGCCCTCCAAGTACCTGGTGCTGGGAAACAAGACTCATTAATTTGCCAGGTGAGTCCTTTGTACTTGAAGCTTTTCCATATTGATAAAAGTCTAAAAATCCTATTCAAAGTATGGGTTGAAAGATGGGTATCTATGGGCCAAACCATCACTCTACAATTATAGTACTGGAAATGTACGATTTCTTTAAACAAGATCTTTAACAGTCTCTGAAATATGTTTTATTTTGTAAACTTTTCAAGAATCATGGCTCCTACAAATTAATTTTTATATATAGTTATAAACTGGGAACAATGTCATCAGTAGCACACAGAAATCAAAAGAATAAGCTCGGGATAAATCGCACAGTGGCCATGCACAGAAGCTGTTGCACTCATGGAGAACATATGAAATGCCTACGACACGTCAGCCGTTACCTTGTCATGTGGCTCTTGTAAGGTGGTCAGGATGTGCAACGCCGGCTGAGAGCTGGTTTCCAGGTAATAATCCACCAAGGTGTTTACAAGCATAGGACCACGGTCTAAATCAAGAAAAGGGCAATGGATGATACTTACTCCCCTTAACATCCGAAGTTTACCTTACACAGCTGTCTGCCACAAAATCTAGAAAATATTTCTTTATATGCTACTCTAAGTGTTATGCAGCATTACATTTCTGCCTTCTTAATTTAATAATAGGATAATTCCAAGCTTATTTGCCTAAATATGCATGAAAATATATGAAGTCCTTTTATTTTAATGCTTTTTTTTTTTTTTTGAGATGGAGTCTCGCTCCGTTGCCAGGCTGGAGTGCAGTGGCACAATCTCAGTTCACTGCAACCTCTGCCTCCTGGGTTCAAGCAATTCTCATGCCTCAGCCTCCCCAGTAGCTAGCTGGGATTACAGGCGCCTGCCACCACGCCCAGCTAATTTTTGTATTTTTTTTTTTTTTTTTTGAGATGGAGTCTCGCTCTGTTGCCCAGGCTGGAGTGCAGTGGCATGATCTCGGCTCACTGCAAGCTCCGCCTCCTGGGTTCACGCCATTCTCCTGCCTCAGCCTCCCGAGTAGCTGGGATTACAGGTGTGAGCTACCACACCCGGCCAATTTTTGTATTTTTAGTCGAGGTGGGGTTTCACCATGTTGGCCAAGATGGTCTCGATCTCCTGACCTCGTGATCCACCCACCTCGACTCCCCCCAAGTGCTGGGATTACAGGCGTGAGCCACCGTGCCCGGCCCTCTATTGCCTTTTTAATTACAAAAAATAATCCATATCTATTGTTAAAAATTCAGGCGATGTAAAAGTACATAAAATAAAAGTGAAAGTGCTCCTCGCCACCTGCCTCCCAACCCACTCTTCACAGATAAACACCCTTAAGTTTAGAGTGTGTCTCTTCAAACCTTTTTCTACTTGTATAATCGCACACATGCAGCCCTCACGTCCACAGACGCAGACACAGTTTGTGCATGTGTGTGTTTTTTCCACTGAACAATGTGTTGTAACCACCTTCCCATGTCAGCATCAATGGCCTATTTCATTTCTTTCCGTCCTCCAAGTGTTCTGCTGCATGGCTCTATATAATTAATTTAACCATTCACCTACTGAAGGATACTTAGGTTTTTCCAGTTTCTCACTATACTTCACTCGAAGCTATAATAAGATACAGATTCTTAAAAATGGCCCAAATGGTATGTGTTTTAAAATTGATGACTGATACTCCAAACGGCTGAACATCAGTTCACATTCCTGCTCACAGTGCCCATCTCTATACTCAGTATTTAATTTTGCCAAGCTGGTAAGCAAAAAAGGGTACTATTTAAATTTATATTTGTCATACTAAAAGAGGTTAAGCATTTTCATATTAAAACCACATATATGATTTACAGTTAAAGCGATGTCTGGAATTGGCTTTAAAATATTTGGAGGGTGGGAGAGTCAGGGAGGAAAGAATTTGAAACTGGGTTCATGGGGTTCACTACATGATTCTTACTTCATATGTGGGCATACTTGAGTATTTCTATAATTGAAAGTTTAAAACACATACAGATACTCTCTTTGGGTGTTTAAAAAACTCTTCAGAAGATGAAAACTAAAATTATCAGCAGGATTCTAGTGGCTCTAAGTCAACCCCTTCTTTTTAGCAGATAAGCTAAAAGGATATTATTTTGCTAACCAGAATTGAGGTTCTCTTTAAAGACAGCTGTCACGTCATCCCGCACACCCAGCATGGGGGAGTCCAGCATGGCGAGGAGCTCCCCAACATTCGCTTGTTGGGCCATTCTCTCCCTCAAAGGCGCTGTGCCGGCTCCAGGACGTGTGCTACAGGTTCTGAAGGTTCTTCATTGGCGCCACCACCAGACTGAGAAAAAGGAAAATGAAGAGTCACTAAATGGCCCCATTTTTCTCCACAAAAAAAACACCTGCAAGACAAACCAATGCATGTGTTCAATGCAATGGAAAGTTTGGCCAGAATTCTCTGGTTCGAACAGTGAGTACGTTTGGCTGAGAAAAGAAGATAAAGCATATGAATAATTCTTTGGTGAGTTTATGAAGAGGGTTTCTACAAAATACAACAATCAGAAAGAAACCTTAAAAACTGATACCAGTCACAGTAACTTAATGATAGGATCAAATCTAAGTTTTATTCCTACTTCTGATTCTACCTTGGGTTTTGGCTAAGACTATATTTATATTTCAAATTATTGATCTAAAAAGCAGATAGTCTTTTTTCAGCAAAAGAACTAAATACATACTATTTCCTTCTTGACAATCTCATCAATGGCTAAGAGTTAGTAGAGCTGGTTAGGTCACAAGTCTGTTAAGTCCAACACCTAGCATAAACTGGGGGTCATTTCTCTGTTTTAGCATACACCTGTCATCTGAGACATCGAACTGCACACCCAAATGCCACTGGCTGCAGGGAGGTATGGGCTCATCAGGGCAAACCTTCAAAACCTCACCCTTCAAAACCCAAGCTCTCTATGGTAGTCGAGCAGCTGCTTTCTCTTGATATACAAAAAGCAGCTCATTCCCCAAGGGTTAACTCTACACATTTATGATTTCTCCCCCACTTTGGTCTCTGAGGCTGTATTCGTAAAAACAAGTAACAACAGTTATCATTCATGAGACAAGCACTGTACACCTTTTACAAACATCATTGTAAATACTCCTAATATGACCACCATGTAATTGGCACTTTTGTCCCCATTGTACAGGGAGCAGAATGGAGATCAAGCCGTTTGTTCTGGGTCACAAAGTTAGCAAGAGGCAAAACCAGAGGAGAAAAACTGATATTGGAACCTGGATCTGCCTTACTCCAAAGCTTCAAGCCCTTCAAGCCTTAGTGTCACACTAAGCTAACCTGTGGTTTTCATCATCACAGCAACTCTGGGATGTGATGTGGGCAGGTATCATCCTTATTTTACACATGGGGATATGGATGCCCAAAAAGGATAACATTTCCTTTTCTTTCAGTAAGTGTAAGTAGCAGTTCTTAAGCTTCAATGTGCATCAAAACTACCTGGGATATTTGCTAGAAATGCAATACCTAGGCCCCTTCCAAAACTGAATTTTGGGCTCAGGAATCTATATTTTAATAAGCACTCCAGGTAATTCTTAAAGTGAGATACAAACTAGTTTTGAGAAACACTATGATAAAGAAAAATCCAACTGAAGAGTTAAGCTGAGGCCAGATGTAGAGGCTGAGGCCAGGCATGGTGGCTCACACCTAAAATCCCAGCACAGTGGGAGGCCGAGGCAGGCGGATCACCTGAGGTCAGGAGTTCGAGACCAGCCTGGACAACATGGTGAAGCCCCATCTCTACTAAAAATACAAAAATTAGCTGCTGTGGTGCCGGGTACCTGTAATCCCAGCTACTCAGAAGGCTGAGGCAGGAGAATCACTTAAGCCTGCGAGGCAGAGGTTGCAGTGAGTCAAGGTCATGCCACTGCACTCCAGCCTGGGCAACAAAGAAAGACTCTGCCTCAAAAAAAAAAAGAAAAGAGAGAGAGAGAGAGAGAGATAAGCCCCTTTTGCAAGAATGCCACATTTACATTAGCAATGACCCCCAAAACTGCCAGGTATTAACTTGCTATCATCTGTGTTCCTGTTTAATTACAATCTTGTGACATTCACTGGTTTTGGCTCTCAGTAAGTTAGAAGTTCATTTAGCAGAAAAATCAATTAAAATGTCTAAATGCTTTTTTGATACCATGGTATAGGAAGTTGCTGACTCATATCTATAAATAAAAATCTTACAAGTAAATCACATAGGAAGTTAATTTCAAAGGGCTCCAAAATGTGAGACCACCATTGGTAAGATTCTACCATAAAAGTTCAAAACTAAAAAGTAATTAGTATGGTATCAGGTACATATAAACATTTGCTGCATAGTACCTGTATATTATCATAAAAAATACCAGTAAAAATCTTTGGGCCACCACTTTCAAGATGACTTTTTAATAGCACACTTGTCCAGCTAACCCCTACATTGATTTCTACTTCAGGTAAATCACAAATGATTCTCAATTAGTGACAAAGAATGTTGTTCATAAATTTAAAAGTATCTTGTCCCTAAGTTTGGTTTTGTTTCAATAAAATTGTTACTTACCTACTATCTGTCTAGGGAGACTCTGAGTTTGCCTTCTGTGTAGTCAGAAGACGATAATGTCAGATCTGGTTCTCCAAATGCAGGCAGCCCCAGAGCCCAGAGTGACACGAGCTCAATTTAAACAAAGATGGCGCCCATCCAGTCAACTTGGCGATAGTGTGGGCTAATCAGCTTGGGCTACCTAGCCTGTTTTTCTGTTTGCAAAATAAGGGTTTATTCTAAAACATATCAGAAGCACATTTTGGCAACAAGTTTTTCTCTCTGGTTCCAAAATCCTACTGTCGGCCGTGTCGGTGGTATAGTGGTGAGCATAGCTGCCTTCCAAAATACTACTGTTTGCCATAGTTTTAATCTCCAGGAAAATATAAACATTGGGTTTTATGTGAGATTCTTTGCATAAGTGGCTCAAGTTCAAGCATTTCTGACATTCTAAAAAGCTCTCCTAAGAGTTAAATCATAGCTTTTGGGATCAGTCCCATAACTAGAATCTCCTTTTTAAGCACAATCAAACATCTGAGGGTACAGTAAGTGCAAGATGTTAAGTAGGTAAGACAGACTTAGCCAGTTCTATGAAGAATTATATGTTCTATAGCAGAAAAAAAGAGACATGGTTCAATATGTGCACAAAAAAGAGGAAGAAACCAGCCCGACTTGGACTCAGTCAGGGGTGGTGGTGGTGGTGGATGAAATGTACACATGTTAAACACATTTTACAGCCTATAGAGACTGGCTGAGAAAAGTCACTTAAAGATCAGCACCGGCCGGGCGCGGGTGGCCAAGCCCTGTAATCCAGGACTTGGGAGGCCGAGGCACGGGGGCGGATCACGAGGGTCAGGATGATCGGAGACCATCCTGGCCTATACCGTGAACCCTGTCTCTACTTAAAAATACAAAAAAACTAGGGCCGGGCGACAGGCGGGCGCCGTATCCCAGCTACTCCGGAGGCTGCAGGCCAGGAGATATTGCGTAAACCCCGGGAGGCGAGCTTGCCCAGGGTGAGCTGGAGGATGGGCCACTGCATCCAGCCTGGGGGTGGCCAGAGCCCAAGCACTCCATCTCAAAAAAAAAAAAAAAAAAAAAGATCAGCACCACAGACACAATGAAGCATCAGTGTGTTAGCCACAAGTCTCTAGCCATAAAAGTCTCTTTTCCACTTTGGAAGTAACTCACCATAGAAAATACCATATGGGAGAAGTTAAAAGACAGCAACTGGGTGAATGGATTTCTGTATCCTATATGCTAAAGCAACATTCCATTTAGTTTAATATTATCTTTAGTGGACACATACAGTGCACAGTACAGTGTTGTAGATGATGCTAGTCATATTAACAGGGCATGACCTTCAAGGTCAATCTCTACTCCAAAATCCATCACTCTGCCATCTTCTGGATCTCAGTAAAAGGCACTACCATCAGTCTAAAGTGAACACCCAGGTGACTCCTTGACTCTGTCACCACCCCCACCACCATATCTAATCCATCAGCAAACCCTTTGCTATCACCTCAGTCGAAGCCCCCATCATCTCTCAGAGACAAGGGAGCAGCAGCCCCCCTCACTACTCTCCCTGCTACCCTACAAAATTCATTTGCCACTAAATAACCACAAGGGACATTGAGATATGAACATTAGAATCTCACTCCTCTGTTTAAAATCATCCAGTGGCTTCCCATGGAATTAATAAGAGCCAATAACATTATGGAACTTATGAAACTCATGAATAGTCTACAAGGCCTCCTAAGATCCAGCAAGTTATTAACCTCCCAACCCCCCTCTGCCTCTTCATTCCTCTGCTCTAGTCCCAGTCTTCCCAAACACAGGAATACTGGTTCTTTCTTGCTCAAGGCCTTTGCACTTGCTGTTCCCTCTTTGCATGGAACACTCTTATCCCACATCCTTGCACAGCTGACTATCTCACAGATCTCTGATGGGCCTCCCCTGACCACCCAATCTAAAGCAGCAGGGAGGTTCTTAGTCATCACTTTTCAACAAAAGATACTTTGTAATTCATGCGAAACCTTGAACCAAGTTTAAACTATACAGCTAGTAACCAGATTTGATCCAACAATACTTATGATCTCAAAAAACATGGAAAGCAGGGATCTGCCAAAGTTCAGTTTCAGTCTCTATACTCAGCCAAAATCTGGTGGCTGTCTGGCTTTGGCACAGGTGTTTTGTTTTTCTTTTTTAATTGAGACAGAGTCTCGCTCTGTCGCTCAAGCTGGAGTGCAATGGCACAATCTTGGCCCACTGCAACCTCCATCTCCTGGGTTCAAGCGATTCTTCTGCCTCAGCCTCCCAAGTAGCTGAGATCACAGGCGCACACCACCATGCCTAGCTAATTTTTGTATTTTTAGTAGAGACGGGGTTTTACCATGTTGGCCAGGCTGGTCTCGAACTCCTGACCTCAGGTGATCCTCCCACCTTGGCCTCCCAAAATGCTGGGATTACAGGTGTGAGCCACCACACCTGGCCAAAAATGTCTTAAAAATGAGAATAAAAGTATAAGCAAGAGTACTCCATGAAAAAAAAATGCTAAAAAAAAAAAAAAAGAAAAGAAAAAAAATGCTATTAAAAGTTGGGGTTTTATTGTTTCAAAATAAAATAATTGCTAAAGGCAGCCAACAATTTTAGTAATTGAAGAGTAAGGATCTTTGAGGCTTGCCAAGCTATGAATCCCAGGTACAAGGTTCCTTCCAGAAAACCATCTACCAGAAACTTTCCTGAATTCTGCTTTGTCCAAAAATGTTACCAATGAGGCTGTGTGCCAGCTGAGATGATATTACACACCTGTGACATAGTGATCACAGGAGTAACCTAGCAGCCAGTAGTGCCCACAAAGTATTTTTCCTATATTAAATTTTCGAACTTCTAAAATCTACTAAAATGCAATACAATTACTATGGTGAAAAATGTTTAATAAAATTTGAGATTTACTTTTCTATCTCAGAATTTACATTTTATGATGGTGATATTTAGCTTGGACCTCAATGATCTGAACACTTAACCATTTGACTTTGGGTTCAAATTCATATACAGTGGACTTCTAAAAAAGGAACAGTATGAAGCACACGCAAAAACACTGAAAATGAAAAATCAAACTCAGAAAATTTTCCCTACTTGTGAGAGAACAATACTTAACTTTCTTGTTAGACAGTCTACAGTTTGTATCAAGACCCTCCTTATGAACTGATGTAGAGCTGTAAGACAAAAATCTCTACCTTATTTCACAATTCCTATGACAGAGGTGAGGCAGACAGTGACAGAATACAGTAAACAGCAACCACTGAGCCTTGGCATGAGTCACACAGCTGTCCATGTATAAAGACAGCAGACCAAGCACCTCCTGTCTTCCCTACACTTTTCCTATACACAACTCTGTTGCACTTGGCACTACTACTATTAAACCAAAATTACAGTTCAGTGATCAGTTAGGTCACTAAGAGGAAATTCCATCCACGGAAATGCCGGCGCCTCAACATTTATGAAGGATATATTCTGAGACAGGATCCTCCAATTCCTAAAAATTACTATAGCATATAACTTATCTCTCAGAAATTAATTTAAGACAACAGATATAGCCATGTTAAGATGCAAATGCTCACTCACCAGCTCAAGGGTCCTCAGCCCAGGATGTACATTAGAATCACCTGGAGAGCTTACAGAAACTCTGGAGCATATCACATTTGGTTTGTTTTTATAAACCCATGCAGATTTCTAAGGTGCAGCCAGGGTTAAGAACCTCTGCACTAGTTAAATGACTTGTGTCAGCACACAGACTTTAATTTAATGAAGTGGTTAAAACCAAACTTTGCTGCTAAACAGAGCTGAATTGAGTCCACCAAGTACTAGCTATACATCTTTAGGAAAACTACGTGACATCTTTGAACCTGAATCCTCACCTGTAAAATGGGGATACACCGAAAGTGTGGCTGTGAAGAAGAAAAGTAATCCATACAAGGCACTTTGCACAGTGTCAGGCACTGAATAAGCAACTAATAATCATCAGTAATGCTAATTACTTCATGCCATAGATGGTCCAGTTCCTGGCAAGTAGCTAAAACTGTAAATGTTAAATCCCTGAATGCACAACCATGGGCAAGATAATTCCCTCCCATCTTCCTCTAACCACTGGCCTGGTTAGACCTTACCTGTTCTAGGGACAACTGGTACTTCAGTTTCCAGTGCTGTCAACCTGGTGTCTTTCATGGTCACTGAAGGAAGAAAACATATGCACAATGAAGCAAAATCCCAGATGCAATCAGAAGCGAGTTAGGGGTTCATCTGGCACAAGCTTCTTCCCCTGCTATCCCCAACAGGTGGCCACCACGTTTCCAATGGAATGAACACTCATAATCGCTGGAAGCACGTGCCTCTCCCTGTCTACATTTCTGAACAGCTGGTTGCTGGAAAATTCTTTATATTGTGCTGAACTTGTAATCTCTGTCTTTTGTTAATGTCTGTTAGCGGTATAAATGAATGGGCAGGATAGGCCCTAGAATTAGAGAGTTCCGGGTTAAAATCCAAGCTCTGCAACTTATTAGTGTGTAACATTTGGCTATTTATCTTAAGTCTTCAAGGTCTAACTGTAAGTTACCTTGTCTGTAAAGTTAGAATAATGATGGCATCAAGCTCATAAGGCTTGTGGGGATTACACGAGATGATGCATCCTATTGCCCTCGGCACAGTGTGGGGCACACCGAAGTTACCAGAGGAGCCATGTGAGGCAGATCCAGGACAGTGAGGGCCACAAAGCACTGAGTGGGCCAGCAGGCCCTCACTGCCTGCCACAGTTCCCACAGTCCTCACCTGTCCGCAACCCTCCCCACCACATTGCCTCACTGGCCTTTCAGTTCCTTGGTCAAGCCACATGTTCCCCATTCCTGAGCCTAAGAGACTCTACCTTTGGCTCCTCCTAAACTCACTCTTCATCCTTAAAATCTCAGCTTAAATGCTCACTTCCTCGGAGAAGCCCTCCTAGGCTCCACTTCCCTCCCACTCCCACCTTCCAGACTAGGTCAAGTCCCCTGTTATGCTCTTGCAGCCTATAGTTCTTGTGTCACTTACCACAACCCAATTAAATAAGCTCGATTAATTACTGAACCTGTCTCCTTCACTAGAAGTTATACCCAGGGAGAGACTGCAGCTTACTCAATACTGTATTTCAAACAGCTACCATGGTGTCTGGCACTTCTTGATTGAATGACTAGGAGTTAAAATCTTTCTTTCTTTTCTTTTTCTTTCTTTTCTTTCTTTTTCTCTTTCTTTTTTACAGACAGGGTCTAACTCTTAGACTAGAGTACAGTGGAGCCATCATAGTTCACTGCAACCTCAAACTCCTAGGCTCAAGTGATCCTCCCACCTCAGCCTCCCGAGCAGCTAGGAATACAGGCGCACACCACCATGCCCAACTAATTTTTTTTTTTTTAAAGATGGGGTCTCACTATGTCCCCCAGGCTATTCCCAAACTCCTAGCCTCAAGCAATCCTCCCATCAAGGACTCCCAAGGTGCTAGTATTACAGATGTGAGCCACTGCACCTGGCCACTATTTCTTAAATAAATGTCCAAAGCCTAATTCTGCCTTCAGGCAGCATGACTTAAATTTAATCCTTCTACAAGAGACACAAAATATTTGTGAACAGCTATCATTTTTTCTATTTTCTTCCCCCTTTTACCCCACTTTGTCCAAATTAACTTGTATTAAATATCAATGCTAAATGAGTATATATCAATACATTCTAGTTTGCTTTGAAAATATGGGTCCTTCAAACTATATTTAGGTACAATTTGATCACTAGATTGTAAACTCCATGAGGACAGGAACCATCTGGGACACCTAGGGTCTATCCTGGCACCTGGCACACAAGAGGCAAATACACCCTGCTCAGATCAGGTAAGATGTAATCAGCTTCTCTGGCAGCCATTCCAGAGTTGAATAGAGTATGAAAGCTGAGCTTCATATACTACGGACACCCAATTACCCTAAACACGGAAAAAACTTGAACCAACTTCTTAAATGTACAACCATGGCCAAAGTCAAACTAGTGGACTGAGGAACTCTCTAACAATTAAAATCACTGTTCCAGATGACAGGGTAATTTTATTTCCACGTGGAACACATTCCAGACATTAAACTCCACTGGTCTCTTCAGTGGCACCTGCAAGCCTGTGAACAGTGCTGCAGGCAGGCTGGTCCTCTGGAAAAGAGGGATCATACCATTCTGACAGGGAGTGCTTGCCTGGTCACACTCAATGCAAGTCACAGGGCTTGAATTAAAGTGCAGGAGCCCAGGCCGGGCACGGTGGCTCACGCCTGTAATCCCAGCACTTTGGGAGGCCAAGGTGGGCAGATCACCTGAGGTTGGGAGTTTGAGACCAGCCTAACCAACATGGAGAAATCCCGTCTCTACTGAAAATACAAAACTAGCCAGGCATGGTGGCGCATGTCTGTAATCCCAGCTACTCAGGAGGCTGAGGCAGGAGAATCGCTTGAACCCAGGAGGCGGAGGTTGCAGTGAGCAGAGATCATGCCATTGCACTCCAGCCTGGGCAACAAGAACAAAACTCCGTCTCCAAATAAATAGATGAATAAATAAATAAATAAAAAGTGCAGGAGCCTCTAATCTTAAAATCAGAATCTCAAAATAAGCAGTTAGTCCAGTGAGTCATATAGACTTCCTCTTGCAACTAATCCCGGTTGGACATTTTACCTGAGAAGAACTATGTAAGGCAAGGGTAAAATTAGGATCTACACCAGATGAGATCCTGTAGACTGCCCAGCCACAACCCCTGTCCTCCATCAAGGCCCTACTCTAGGAAAGTAGTGCACACCACCAAAAGGTGGTGGTGGTTGTTTTTTTTGTTTTGTTTTTTCAGATAGAGCCCCGCTCTGTCGCCCAGGCTGGAGTGCAGTGGCCTGACCGTGGCTCACGGTTCACTGCGACCTTCGCCTCCCAGGCTCCAGCAATCATCTCACCTCAACTTCTTCCCAAGTAGCTGGGAATACAGGCACACACCACCATGCCCGGCTAATTTTTGTATTTTTTGTAGAGACAGGGTTTCCCTATGCTGCCCAGGCTGGTCTAGAACTCCTGGACTCAAGTGATCCATCCACCTCGGCCTCCCACAGTGCTGGGATTACAGGCGTGAGCCACCACCCCCTACCTAGCAGAATGTTTCTGTCCAATGCTCAGTGTTAAGACTTTTAACTTCTTTATCACTGCACTAAAAATGATAATGGTACTAAATTTGTAGCAATTTTATGTTGGTATGTCAAAGGCTACCTACTATTCTACTCTTATTTATATTTTTAAGTGTTTATTGATTTATTCATTTGTATTTCAATCCTGCCCTACCGGGGGGTACTACCAGGCACAATCACTCTGGTCAGTAAAGTGAGATGTGATTTGTGAACCTCCTGAAGGGAAGGGAGGAGTGCAGACGGAAACAGCTGGCAGAGCAGAACACCAGCATCAATCCATGTCCTTATCTTCGAAAGCCAAATTTAAAAAGAAACCTGACTCCAGATCTAGATTTTTTTCCCTTTCATATTGGACCCAAAAGTTGTGTTCTCACTTATGTTCATCATTATAACTTCACTTCTGTAAGCAACCTTTTTGAATAAAACATAGGTTTGCGGAAGAAGATAAGGGCTCTGCGTTTTAAGTATTTTAAGATGAAACAGAAGGCACACAGGTTAATCTGTTTTCACCATTCATCTTAACTAATAGCATTCTTCAGGTGTTTACAGATGGATGGCTTATATGCCTAGGATGACACATGAACTCCAGCCTAACAGCCATGGATAGTTGTCATTAGCAGGACCCGTATGCCATTTTTTTCACATATCTCTGCCCTAGCCACGATGCATTATGAGCTGTGAGAGCCAAGAGGTATATATACCTTTTGAAAATACTAGTGGCAGATACCTAAGATGTCTTTAGAAAGGGTTTATCTGAAATTACAGGGGAATATTCGAACTTTTCAAAAACAAGTGCTGTGATATGTGGCCTAGACTCTACCCTCCATGACTCCTCAGGATTGTAGGTAACATAAAATAGGTGACTGCAGATCAAGTTGCCTAAGATAATTTTGTACACATTTGTCTATGATGTAAAAATGCACTACATGTGTAAATGAAGGCAGATGTCTCTTCACTATAACTTGTTTTCTATATCCGATTTTTTATCCATAAAAATTCAAGGACAATTCAGACATAGGTCCAGGCATGGATGGACTATTTTATTATCAGGTACAGTTAGATAGAGCAGAAACGTTACACTGTTAGGTTAATGCTCTGCTCTGGCTCAGGAATTCTCAGGTGACTTCTTAGGGTAATATTCTATCAAGTGAACCAAGGCGCCTTCAGCACAAATGCATCTAAAAAGGGTAAGATACTTGCTCCCATTCTCTCTTCCTATCAGTGCCTAGAAGGAAGGAGAAAAGGGTAGGAAATAACTACTTACTATGTGAGAGTAAAACAGCTGATGGTAAAACCTGCCAACACGTGTAGTCATGTGTGATTTTTTTTTTTTTTTTTTT
>NW_016803673.1:2961761-2964210 GCF_001698545.2 Rhinopithecus bieti | reverse complement strand
TTTTTGAGACGGAGTCTCGCTCTGTCGCCCAGGCTGGAGTGCAGTGGCCGGATCTCAGCTCACTGCAAGCTCCGCCTCCGGGCTCCCGCCATTCTCCTGCCTCAGCCTCCCCAGTAGCTGGGACTACAGGGGCCGCCACCTCGCCCGGCTAGTGTTTTTGTATTTTTTTTAGTAGAGACGGGGTTTCACCCGGTTAGCCAGGATGGTCTCGATCTCCTGACCTCGTGATCCACCCGTCTCGGCCTCCCAAAGTGCTGGGATTACAGGCTTGAGCCACTGCGCCCGGCCGTCATGTGTGATTTAAAAGGTCTCAGCAGCGGGAATCCCTCTCAAGGACAAACTGGGGTAGGAGAGCTCCAACTTGCCAGATTCTCCATTCAGAATTTCTGCCATTAGGGGCATTGATGGATGGTTTGCTAAAGCTTACATCCTATCGCAAAGGTGAAGAATCTTCTAGTAACTTGCGTATCAGGCCAGAGCTTGATTGTGGTAAGGCATATCTCTTCAATAAATAATGCTTATGTTTTGACTTTCTATTAACAGGAACAACACTATTTACTAAGAAAATACAGGCCGAACAGATACCATGTATATTTCAAAAAGACACTACCCAGAGCTTCTCCTAAAAGAAATATAAAGCAAACTGTGAGATATCTTTAGGTTTCAGGTTTATAGGACTGAAACAGAAGTATTCTAGGGAAAAAGGGTATAGTTTGATAGTCTAGAGCAGTGGTTCTCAAAATGTGGTCCTGCCACCACTAGCGGGAGCATCACCTGGGTATTTGTTAGAAATGTAAATTCTCAGGCCTTTCCCCAGATCTCTGAATTAGATACTTTGGGGGTGGGGTCTTCTAGGTAATTCTGATGTCCACTAAAGGTTCAGAACCACTGGTCTAGGAAAAAGAATGATGAAGGTAAAAAACATTCATTCATTAATATACCTCCGTTGAGGTTCAAAAGGAAAAAAATATGTATCGTGCATAAACCTTGGGAAGAAGGCTCAAGGGAATTCTTCCAGGTGCTAAAGGTACCAGCACAGACTGAATGCCAAGCCTGATAAGCACTTAGCAGATTACATACCTGGGTGTACTACAGAAGTTTAACAAAATAATTTATAACCCGGACGGTACATAAGGCCACCTTCTGACTTGGGCCTCTCCTGCCTACTAGTTAAAAAACAAAAAAATTGTTTTTAATAAAGCCTAAGTCCATTTTTAGAGCAGTAATCTATCTAAAATGATCAGCTGGGTTTCAAGCTGGGTCCATAAAGTCCCTAAAGCCATATCCAAAATTCCATGTCTGTATGAATTTTTTTGGTGATGATGGGACGTGAAGGGTAGAAGAGAAATTTGGTCCACAGCTTCCCACAGATTTTCAGAGGGGAACTGAGTCCACACACCTTCCCACCACCACCAAAGTTAAGAACCACTGACCTGACCTGTGAATTAATTTATGAGGTCAGCAGATGAAGCAGTTTATCACAGAGGAAGACTAAATGTTTGGGCTGTGGCGTCAACCAAAAAGGTTCATATTCCAGCTCAGCCACCGAATAAGTAACTTTAGGCAACTTAACTCTAAGCCTGTTTCCTCCTCCCATGCTGCCTCTTAAGGCTGTAAGAAGTTAATGGGGAATCAGACATGTAAAATACCACAGTGTTTGGCACATGAGTACTCAAAAAATATAAACTTTATTATAACAATATTACTACTTAACAAAAATGTATCGCTAGGTACATAATAATTAGCAGTGTATCCATTTAACAACTGCTATTTGAAACATTGATAAAACCATTGTGTAACTTAAAATGGATACAGTTCAAGTTTGTTACTATGCTCTGTGAACTACTCAAAGTAGCAGTCTTAATTATTGCAGACATTAAGGTCACTGCCTCTGCTCTTCCTACAGCTCCCCTCTGTGTCTTCCACCACATCATCAACAGAAGGGCAAAACTGTCCTTTGTTACTCAAACGCTTCCCGCCCTCTACTGCCATCATATTTACTTAAGAGAGTAACCTGTGAGTTGTAGGGCAGTAACTACTATGCTTTATCTTGGACTAAAGCGTGGTTTTTAAGGCATTTTACTTACTAGGTGTAAATCTGAATTCATTCAACTGTAAAAAGTATTGTTACCTTTTGCTGATTCCCTGTTCATAACAAAAGTTAGCACGGAACAAGAAAAAGGACAAGAAACTGACAAGGTCCTGAGAGAGTGTATTTTATATACAGCGTGTAAAATTTGAATTTTTATTCTCTCCCATGAAAACAGACATAAAGTTACTAAATTCTAGCAACTACAGGCTTAAAAAGTAAACCAGAGAAAGAATAATCTCAAATTGTTGACAGTTTACCTCTTTCAGATGAACTTAAATGGAGAATGAGTATTTCATGCCATCCAAATTATATTAGTTACCAATTCATGATCTGAGGTTAAAAAAAACAAACTCAGTG
>NW_016803673.1:2948787-2961303 GCF_001698545.2 Rhinopithecus bieti | reverse complement strand
GGCTAGTTTTTTGTATTTTTTAGTAGAGATGGGGTTTCACCAGGTTAGCCAGATGGTCTTGATCTCCTGACCTCGTGATCCGCCCATCTCGGCCTCCCAAAGTGCTGGGATTACAGGCTTGAGCCACCGCGCCCGGCCAAAACTCAGTGTTTTGAGTGTACGCTACACAGACACATTTCAAGCAAACAGCCACAGATTTTAATGCTACTTTTCTTTCATGCCTTCGGCTACTTAAATGACAAAACCAATGCAAAGACTAACCTTTCAGAGATTTATAATATGGGAAACTTACAGGGAATTATCTTTTAAAAAAGTATTATGATGTAAAGGAAAGGATAAATGCTAAACATATCTTCACCCAGCAGGGTAGGCGCAAAGTCACCAATTTGCTTGGTTATTACAGAACCATTAACACGTTGCCTCAATCGATTTAGTCAGAATGTTTAAATGACACCCCAAAGGACTTTAAATCACAGAAATGTAGGCCTAGAAACTTCACCAATGAAGACACTGAGGCTCACAGAACTTAAGTGACCCACTGAAGGTCAAAAGCTATCTGACTCTTTAGGAGAGCCTGAAATGGTTGAGATATTGCTCTATGTGGCTCATCGGCATTCAAGAATATCCAATTAATTCCAGGAAAAGCTAATTTTAGTTCACTATGGGCCTGGAACCCAGAAATAAACATACCTGTAGCCTAACAAACTTCAAATGAAGACAGAGCTATAAGATCAAGTCAGCTCTAATTCAGAGCCCAAAATTCACCCAACACTACATACATAAGAGGCCAGAAGCTATTTTAAGAAATACCTCTGCGATAAATAATAAATGAAAATAGCCAGATTGATACTTGAAGCCAGTGGTCCTCAACCTCTGGTGCACATCAGTCTTCTTCCAAAATACATACACAAGGTGTCCGAATATGTAGGTCTACCTACTATAGTGCCAAATATCTGTACATTGAGGTTCTCATGAGCACTATGGTTTCAGATCTCGTTTCCAGCAAGTTCATCATTCTGCAAACATTACATACAGAGGTATATATTAGATTTGCCCTAGTAAGACTGTTAAGTTTCATCTCACGAGTGAAACCAGGCATGCACAGAAGGCATCATATTACACCACAACAGTAGCAGTATCAGTTTTTACTCTTAATCCAGTGAGGAAGAGGACAACTGAGTCACAGGACTTGAAGCACTCTAATTTTACAGTAACAAAAAGGCCGGTAGCCACCTGCTTTCTAACCAGGAATTCAGGAACATCCCAAGTGTTTATGACACCAGGAAATGCATGAAGCAGAGAAAGTTTACATCATCTGCCCTTCTAGGCACGTGATGTAAGAGTGTTTTGGATAAGATATTAACTTTAGTAAGAGGGTATTTTCCGTTTACATCCTCTATAAATACCCCTTAAGTTTACACCAGGTGGTTAGAGGAAGATTCTGCAGCTCCCCAGGGCAACAGCAAAGAATGTTTCAGTGTTTCTGAGGAGCCTCATTTGCCTGATGCATGACTGTTAAAGGTACATTTCCCTACACAACCCTAAATCAGTTTTCACATTTGCATATTCCAGGTTTACTCAGGAATGCTCAACTTAAGAATCACAGGTGGTTGCTCGGTAAATCAAAGGCTCCCCAAAGATTAGGTTTTATAATGCTTCCCAAAATTTACAGCTCCACTTTGCCAGGCTGTTTGAATTCAGATGACTCCAAGTTGATCCCAAAATTATAAATCAAAGTATCTCAGAAGAGTATTATTCTATTTTAGCACTTTTATAGCTTACTCTATGCAACGTGAAGTGTTATTTCTATGCTTTCTATTAAAAAAAAAAAAAGGCCAGCAAGGATTTTAGCAGGACTTCTTTCTGCAGTAAACTCATCAGTTTTATTAAAATATCAAGTACTTTTTGGCCTAATTTAGACTAACAAATTTACATGCACAACACTACCATCCCAAACAAAAGCTAAGGTGGATAAGCCAAGTGCATCCCCCCACTTTAACATTAAACAGAACACACGTGCATAAACCTTGGCTAAATGATAAATTTTAATCACATACAGGTCAGCTTTGATCCAACAACAGATAAATGTAAGAGTCATATCTTTGGAGTCAGTCAGATCCCAGCAGTTCCAGTCCTGGCTCAGATACAATCGGGGTGTGATCTTAGGCAAAGTACCCTGCTCTCTCCGGGCCTCAGTTTCTTCATTTGAGAAGACTGGAGGTGTTAATAGTGACTGCCTCTTCTCTTTGTCGTGAGGACCAAAGGAGATAACGACTGCCAAGCACCTCCACAGTGCCTGGCACACAGAGAGCAAGCACTCCATTCACGTTAGCTGTTGTTCTTAGTTAGGAGGACAGCGTCCCCTCCCAAGTCCCCACCACAAATCCAAAACACACAAAGCAAAACTCTTTAACAGGAAACACAAAGAAAGAGCTTTAATTCTACAAGGTCCCTCCGACCGCAGGCTCTTCATCCTCCAGTTCCTCAAATGAATGAATGAACGCCTAGGAGTGGCTCTGCCAATAGCTGTCTCTTAGGAATCACCTTTGCCGACTTTCAGGTAACTGTCTTTCACCATCAATTAAATTACCCACAAGTACACCCAGAGCGAGGCACAACAGTCATGCAAATTTCAGCGGAGACACCGAGTCCGGGCGAGTCCTTGATCCCCACAGGCAACCTCCATTCATTCTCCACGCCCCTCTGCCCCGACCCCTCTCTTTAAGTTCCGGGACCAGCCCTACCCTCGCGACCCTTCCCCTCCCGCCAAGGGTCTCTACACTGCCCTCCGCACCTAGCGTGAACCTGTCACCCCACCAAGTGAGGGGCTGACGAAGGGGCCCACCTCACCCCTGCCCGAGGGACCGAGGCCCGGGGTGCAGCCGTCCCCTCGGGCGCCAAGGAGGGGCGAAGTGCCCGGTCCGGCTCGCCTCTCCTCCCCAGGGACCCGCCAGTCCCGGCCGGGCCCGTCGGAGATCGCGCGTAATAAGAGGGAGGGGAGAGCTCTCCGACCCCCCCCTTCCCCGGGATCCCTACCAAGCAATTGAGCCTCTTGCTCCAGCCCCTCCGAGCCTCCCCGACTGCAGTCATGGTGCCGAGGCTGCCCCAGGAAGCCCCCATAAAAGGAGGGGAGACACCCCATACTCACCCACCGTCTCCTCCCCCTCAGCTGTTTACCTCACAGTCTCTCCAGCCTACAGGGCGCCGCCATCTTGGACGTACAGCACCTCCCCCGTCGTGAAAGGTCCAAGGCCGACGGCGGCCTCCGCCACGAAAAGAGTCCCCTCCGGAGCTCCTCTCCTTCTCGAAAGGAAGGACAGAAGGCCGCGCTCGGCAACCTCGCCAGAAGGAAGAGGCTCTTCCACTCATAACTCACGATGCGGGTTGGACGAGAAAAAAAAAGCAAGGAGGGTTTTTATGGAAGGGGGCGGGGCCAGGCGGAAGGATCCCGAAAGGAGGCTGCTAAGAGATCTTGTGACTCCGCGAAGGAGGCAAAAAGAAGGGCCGGCGCGGCGGGAGGAGCCAAGCGAGAGCCCGAGGGGCGGGGCGGGTGGTCACGTGACTGGCGGGCGGGGGGACACGGCAGAGAGGTGTAAACAAGCTGGAGGAGGGTGGGTGTGGTTCGAGCGCCCTCCCCTTTGCCCCCTCGAGTCGTTTCTGCCCTTCGCTTGCCTGGCGACCCCCGAGGGTCTCTCTGTGGGCGGCCACAGAGCAGCGATCCTGTTTCCCAAGGAGCCGCTGGGGCCCGCGTGGGTGAAGGGCCTACTTGGGAGCCTTGGAGTTGCCGCTCACCTAGGAAGGGGCGGAAAGCTGGGGGCCAGGGCAGCCCTCCTTCCTGGGCTGAACATTTGCAGAAACCCGCCTCCGGGATTGCGGGGGACCGCCCAGGCGTCTGCCTTCAGGTAGCTCACACTTCACACCTAGTCATGACATCTAGGGAAAACCAGCCCTAATAGGAGGCAGCTTGAAAATCAGAAGGCCTTATTGCGTTTCCTGCTGAAACAAGGCTTTAGGTCCTCCAAGCCTCAGTTTCTTCCTCTGTGAAATGGGCATAATGACATCTGTGACATGAAGCATCAAGGAGATGAAGTATGGACAGCGCTTAGCCCAGAGTCCTGCGCCTAGTAAATGCTCACTCGCTAGGTAGGTGGCCGTTATTGCGAGGCTGAGTATGATGGGCTCCATCCAGCACGAACACAAAGCTCTGTGAGGGGAGGCAGAGCGAGATGAAGTGGAACTGTGGGATATGAAAGGTGTTTTGAAGGAGTAGGCATCAGGCTGGGTTTTAAAGGAAAGGTAGATTTTATGAAATATTAGGTTGGTGGAAAAGTCGTCACGGTTTTTGCCATTAAAACCGCGATGACTTTTGCACCAACCTAATAGAACCAGGCGAGGCGGCTAGGGAGAGAAGGCCATTCCAGGCAGAGGGAACCAGGGGCAAAAAAGTGCTGGGTGGGTTATGGGAATAACAGGTTTTGTCATGGGAACCAATTGGGTCACAGTGCAGGGCAGCCATAGTTAAGGGGGGCCAGATGTGTCAGTAGCCAGCACCGTGGGTGTTGTCAGAATTCGGAGCAGGCCCTGGATGGTACTGGATAGGGCCGCTGCTAGTCAGTGTAGGTAGGGCCTTGGTGAGAATTAGAAAAATGGCACCCCTGGGCTGTATTTTGGACCCTGTCCACCAGCCCCAAACCCTCCTGGGCCCTTGAGCAGTGAACAACCTTTATAAACACAGGTCTAGAGCCATGAAGGCTTAGGAGGGAGGTGAAAATTGAGCTGTTTCCTCTGTTCTAACACAGTCACTGGGGGGAAGCTAAGAGTTCTAGCTTCAAACAGACCGGAGTTTGAATGTAGGTTTCATCATACTAACTGGATGAGCCTTAGTCTCCTCACCTGCAACACAGGGCTAGTAATAATGCTAGCTCGTGGGGATTTGGGGTGAATTCAGTGAGACATTAAGCTCTAAGTGGCACAGAGCCTATTCCAGTTAATGTTCTTTTTGATAACTGTTAAGTGCCAGCTGTCAGCATTCATCACTTCCAGAAACGGATCCACCAGACACTAAATTCTTCTGTGTCACCACCCGAGCATAGTCTGCATAGGGTCCAGAGATGGAAAGGTTGAGGGAAATGGGGAAGGATGTGGATTCTCTCAGTTCCACGAATCTGCAAACTACTTCACAGAAACAAACTCTTCCCTTTGCATTCACACCAGGGCAGGGATTCACATGTCTTCAGAGATTTCTGAGACCACCAGTGATGGGAGACCTAAGGAGGAGGACAGGGGGAGCAGCGCTGCTCTGGAGCTGTGACCCAGGAAGTCCCCCACACCCTGACCTTCCTTGGTTCCATGACCTCATCCTGCAGGAATGCGTTCTGCCATGGAGGAGAGCAGCCATACACAGAGCTCATCAACTGCTCGCTCTCCAGGGGGCCATAACCACATTGTCACTGTTTCTACACTGTCTGGAAGAAGAATGGTCATTGTTTTCTCATTATGGACCACCAGTGGCTTGCGAGAAGAGGCTGAAGATGACAGGCAAAGACAGCTCTACCACCATCTCCCGCCACTTACCAGGCTGGACCACCTAGATGTTTTCTACTTCTCTGGGGTTGATTTTTATTGTTTGCTTAACAGACACTATTCAGACTACTACCTTCCGCACAGCACCCTGGAGCCTCCCTGTGACGGGGCTTCCTGGCTGGCCTGTCTGAGCAGGAAAGGACTGAGCCCTGCGTAGGCAGGCACGCTGACGGGATGCACGTGGTGGGGGACATCTGCTGCATTTGGCTGTGTGACATCTCCCCCTGGCCTTCTGAATAGGTGAACCGCCCTTCCTTGATTCTTTCAGTGCTGATGGTCCTCACAATCACAGTACCAGCCCCAGGCCACAGCAGGTGGACCAGGCCTGGCCAATCTGAGATGCCCATCATGGAGTTGTTAAAAGAAAAGACAAGTTCAATGAGATGAAATTTAATTGAGCAAAGAAAAAAGAAAGAATTCACGAATCAGACAGCCTCCAGAATCACAGCAGATTCCGAGAGACTCCAGGGGTCAGAACAAATTTGTAGACAAAGTACAGTGTCCTGGCGCAGTAGCTCACTTCTATAATCCCAGCACTTTGGGAGGCCAAGGCAGGTAGATGGCTTGAGGTCAGGAGTTCAAGACCAGCCTGGCCAACATGGTGAAACCCTGCCTCTACTAAAAATACAAAAATTAGCCGGGCATGTTAGCGGGCATCTGCAATCCAAGATACGCAGGAGGCTGAGGCAGGAGAATCACTTGAACCTGGGAGGCAGAGGTTGTAGTGAGCTGAGATTGTGCCACTGCACTCCAGCCTGGGCAACAAAGTGAGACTTGGTCTCCAAAAAACAAACAAACAGCAACAACAAAAACGAAACTAAAGTGACATACAGGAATCGGAAGTGAGGTACAGAAACAGTGAGATTGGTTGCAGCTTGGCGTTTGCCTTATTTGAACAGTTTGAACGCTCAGCAGTCTGTGAGTGGTTGAAGCATGGCTGCTGGGATTGGCCAATACTCAGCTATTGTTACAGGTGCATACTACTAAGTTAAGTTTTCAATTTTGCGTGCCTGTTAAGCTGGGTTACTGTTCGTCCACAAGGACTCGAATATGTAAGTACGGAGTCCTTCTCAGGCCATATTTCGTTTGCTTTAACAAGCAGACATGGTTGGTCTACAATGGACCTGTGACTTGAGCTGGACTAGAGTATTCCTCCCGGTCTTTATAGATGGGTGTTCTTTTTTAAAAAAAGCAATTTTTCTCTTTCCTTTGGGGTCACTAAACTGCGATGAGGAAGCTGTGGCCTCTCCCTTCCCCTGTCCTACAGCAAGGTGTGTGACAAGTCGAGTTAAAGAGTGAAAGAGAAACAGAGATGGAAAGAGAAATTCATGCTGCTATCTTCTGCATTTCCAGAGTCCCTGAAACCAGCTTTGCCCTGGCCTTCCAAGTTCCATGAAGCAATAACTATTTTGGCCAATGCTAGTTTCAATGGATTTCTGTCCCTCATAAACAAAAGGCCTTCTGAATGTAGTGGGATTCAGAGGCCTTTGGAAGGACACCACCAGTCAAAAATATTTCCCACTCTGTGCCCGAAGTTCATCCACTTGAATTGCTTTTTGGCTTTAGCTTTCAGCTGTCTGTGCGGCAGCCTCCTGGCCAGGTGCCCTGCCATTAGTGGGCATCCCCTACAGGATGGGGTCTGAGCTTCTGCTGGTAGTCCCCAAGGCCCTCTGCAGCCCTGGCCTCGCTAGCGCATTGGTTTCCCCTTGCTGTCTAGCACTGTGTCCTCTAGTACCAAGGAGCGCCCAGAGGCTTCACAACGCCCTTCGTTGGCTCAGGCCGTCTCCTCTCCTTCCGCACCAGATGGCCTCTGCAGCCTGTGCTGGTCATTCTCCATTTGCCCTTCTCTGTCTGGACTCCCCTCTAAGCCACACCTGCTAAGCATATCCTCTCCCTCCTCTTGGATTTCACCAAAGTGTGGCAGGGTCAGGTGAGCGAGGAAGAGCCTTCCCACCTGGCCTGGCCTGGCCGTGATGCACAGCTCCTGCTGCGTGGCCTGTCTCACCCATGCTGTTAGTAATGGTTCCCCTCACTCACTCTTCACACTCAGAGGTGATCACGGATCCCCACAGCTCACTAGTCCTTAGGTGCTTCAGCACCTTCTTTTTCTCTGAAGCTGCTCACACCTGTCTTTTTAATTATCCCTTGGAGGGTGCTACTGTTTCCCGCCAGGATCCCAACTGCTACAGCCCCTTGGAGAATCTGCCTTCAGCCCGGGCTACTCACTGTGAATCAAACCAAACCCACAGATACATACACACACACACACACACACACACACACACACACACACACACACCCTGATTGGACCTGGATCAGGGCTGGAAAACTTCCTCACACTGAACCAGCCAGATTCTCCTTCTTGAGAATTTGAACTGAGAGACCCCAAGAGTGAGATACATTGTGTTGGTGGAGGATTACAATTGTACACAGCTGCAGGGGGATCATTCAAACTGCTGTACTCCAGGAGAGGCAGATCACTTAGAAAACACCTCAAACAGGTGCCCTCAGGGGTTGTGCAATAAGATGGAACTGTGCTAGTCCCTGGGGGGGTAATATGGAGTTGGACCCAGCTGTGGCCATCAGCAACACTCTGGACAGCAGAGGTTAAGCAGGAAGAGCTACTACGAGCCTTGCTGAGGAAGCCGGCATGCCCAGACCAGCAAGGAGCAGGTGTGGCAACAGAGAGGAAGGAGATCTGCAGGACTAACCCATTGCCCGGGAGGCCTGCTTGGGTTTGGAAGATGCCCCTGTATCTTTTTAATAAATTCCACTTTTTCATGCCTGTAATCCCCACACTTTGGGAGGCTGAGGCAGGAGGATTGCTTGGGGCCAGGAGCTCGAGAGAAGCCTGGGCAACATAGCAAGACCCCATCTCTACAAAAAGTGAAAATTAGCCAGACACAGTGGCATGCAACTGAAGTACCAGATACTTGAGTGGCTGAGGCAGGAGGATCACTTGACCCCAGAACATTGAACCTGCAGTGAGCCACGATCGTGCCACTGCACTCCAGCCTGAGTGACAGAGTAAGACCCTTCCTCTAAAAAGTAAAAATAACACACACAAAAATTCCACTTTTACCTGAGCTAGAAGATGTTCGCTTCTGTTCCTGACAACCAACACCACCATGGAGGCTGGAGGTGGCCAAGAATGCTTTCCTTTCTTTGTCACCCAGATCATACCTGTTCTTCCTCCAAGATTCAACTCCAATGTGATCCCCACCAGGAAGTCTTCTTGGGACCCCCAGGATGGCATTGAAGGCCCCTGCCCTGAGCCCACTACCCCTACCAAATGCACACCTCCATTCCTTCCACCACACCACCTGCTTACTCAGGTTGTGCTTGTGGGCCTGTCTCCTAAGCTCTCAAGAACTCTGCTGCCCCCAGGAGGTGGGATGGATAAGAGGGCCCTTGAAACCTCTACTTCAAGGTCAAAAGACAGGAACAGGCCAGGCTCGGTGGCTCACACCCGTAATCCCAGCAGTTTTTTTGTTTGTTTGTTTGTTTGTTTTGTTTTGTTTTGTTTTGTTTCGTTTTTGAGACAGAGTCTCACTCTGTCGCCCAGGCTAGAGTGCAGTGGCATGATCTCAGCTCACGGCAAGCTCCGCCTTCCGGGTTCATGCCATTCTCCTGCCGCAGTCTCCTGAGTAGCTGGGACTACAGGCACCCACCACCATGCCCGGCTACTTTATTTTTGTATTTTTAGTAGAGACGGGGTTTCACTGTTTCACTGTGTTAGCCAGGATGGTCTCGATCTCCTGACCTCGTGATCCGCCCGCCTTGGCCTCCCAAAGTGTTGGGATTACAGGTGTGAACCACCGCACCTGGCCAGTCCCAGCACTTTGAGAGGCCGAGGCAGGTGACCCCCTGGAAACCAGGAGTTCAAGACCAGCCTGAGCATCTTAATGAGACCCCATCCCTACAAAAATATTTTAAAAATTAGCCAGGCATAGTGGTTCGCACCTGTAGTTCCAGCAACTTGGGAGTCTGAGGCGGGAGGATCACTTGAGCTCGGGAGTTGGAAGCTGCAGCGAGCCATGATCTGTCACTGCACTCCAGTCTGGGCAACAGAGTGAGACCCTGTCTTAAAAAAAACAAAAAACAAACAAAAAAAAGCTTAGAATAAATATTTCAAGACTTAGGCTAAGACTAAGGCTAAGTGGGAGCAGTGTCAGGGGCCAAGAGCTACTCTTGCTGCATGGCTCGGTGTCCATGGTAGCTCAAGCGCCCACAGGGCTGACCGCCATCTTGGTTTGCTGTTATTCCAACAATTGGAGTAAAATTTATTGTCTTACAGTTCTAGAGGCTAGAAGTCCAAGATCAAGGTGTCAGCAGGGTTGGTTCCTTCTGAAGGCTTGGAGGAGATCTGGTCCCTGTCTCTCCCCCAGCTTCTGGAGTTTGGCTGGCCATCCTGAGGCTCAACCCATCCTCCTGCTTTGTTCCTTGGCTTGAGATGCATCCCACCATTCTCTGCCTTCATATTCACACGACATTCTCCCTGTGAACTTGTCTCTGTGTCCAAAATTTCCCCTTATTATAACCACACCAGTAACGTTGAGTTGAGAGCACACCCTATTCCAGCATGACCTAATTTTAACTAATTACATCTGCAGCGACCTTATACATAGTCACATTCTGAGGAACTGCAAGTTAGAACATCAACATGTCAATGTTTGGGGGAATAAATTCAGCCCACAACAGGTCCCAAGGGCTGAGTTAGTCACATTACTATCATGGTTTGTGCAGGGGCCCTCTCTAATTTTTATACTTGCATTTGTTTGTTCCCTTTTTTTAATTTTTAATATTTATTTTTTTCTTGAGATGGAGTCTTGTTCTGTCGCCTAAGCTGGAGTGCAGTGGCACAATCTCAGCTCACTGCAACCTCTGCCTCCCAGGTTCAAGCAATTCTCCTGCCTCAGCCTCCCGAGTAGCTGGGATTACAGACACAAGCCACCACACCTGGCTAGTTTTTGTATTTTCAGTAGAGACGAGTTTCACCATGTTGGCCAGGCTGGTCTCGACCTCCTGACCTTAAGTGATCCACCCACCTCAGCATCCCAAAGTGCTGGGATTACAGGCGTGAGCCACCACACCCGGCCCTGTTTGTTCCCTTTTATCTTTATTCGCCACATCCAGTTTCCTCCTTGCACGTAAGCAACCATTGCCATGCATATCATGTGTGTCCTTTGGTCTGTATGTTTCCTTGCAAAATGTATGTGTGTGTATTTTTAATTTATGTAAGTGGAATTATGTTATAGGTGGCAATCTGTTTCTTACTTTTCCCCCCATTCAGCATCGTTATGAAGCTCCATCTAACTGCTGAGAATTATTCTGTAATGTGAACCTACCCTAATCTACTTTCCACTCTCTCAGGGATTGACACCTGCAGTAGCACCAGAAGTAACATTGTGACAAACATCACTGTACACTATACTCTATGCACTGTACACTGCACACTATAAACTATACACTATGCACTATACATTGTACACTGTACACTATGCACTATACACTATGCAGTATGCACTATGCACTACACACTATACACTGCACTATACATTGTACACTGTGCAGTATGCACTATACATTATGGACTGTGCACTATACACTGCACTATGCACTGTGCACTATGCACTATACACTATACACTGTGCACTATGCACTACACACTATACACTATACACTGTGCACTATACATTGTACACTGTACACTATGCACTATGCACTATACATTATGCACTATGCACTATGCACTATGCACTACACACTATGCACTATACACTATATGCACTATACGTTGTACACCATACACTATACACTATGCACTATACCCTATGCACTATGCACTATACACTGCGCTATGCACTATGCGCTATACACTATGCACTGTGCACTATGCGCTATACACTATGCACTATACACTATGCACTATACACTGCACTATGCACTATGCACTATACACTATGCACTGTGCATTATGCACTATACACTATACACTATGCACTATGCACTACACACTATACACTATGCACCACACACTATACACTATGCACTACGCACCGTACACTATACAGTACACACTACACTACACTATGCACTACACACTATATACACTATGCACTACACACTACACACTATATGCTATGCACTGTGTACTACGCACTACACTACACTATGCACTATACGCTATGCACTATGCACTACGCACTACACACTATACACTATGCACTACACACTATGCACTATGCACTACGCACTATGCACCATACACTACGCACTATACACTATGCAGTATGCACTATACACTATGCACTATACACTATGTACCATACTGTTCCCTTATGGATCCAGCTCAGAATTTATTTGGGATACACAACTGGGAGGAAAACTGATAGGTCATAGGGTGCATGGACTTACTTTTTTTTTTTTTATCTTTTACAGATAGGTCTTGCTCTGTTGCCCAGGCTGGAGTACAGTGACTCAAACACGGCTTACTACAGCCTCTACCTCCTGGGCTCAAGGGATTCTCTCCTCTAACCCCCCAAGTAACAGGATCACAGGCTTATGCCACAATGCCTGGATTTTTTTTTTTTTTTGTGGAGGCAGGTCTTGCCATGCTGCTCAGACTGTAGACTTACTTTTTTTTTTTTTTAAGTTCCGGGGCACATGTGCAGGATGTGCGGGTTTGTTACATAGGTAAACGTGTGCCATGGTGGCTTGCTGCACCTATCAACCCATCACCTAGGTATTAAGCCCAGTGTGCATTAGCTTTTCCTGATGCTCGTCCTCTCCCCGCCCCCACCGACAGGCCCCAGTGTGTGATGTTCCCCTCCCTGTGTCCATGTGTTCTCATTGTTCAGCTCCCACTTATAAGTGAGAACATGTGGTGTTTGGTTTTTTAGACTTTTTTTTTTTTTTTTTTTTTTTTTTTTT
>NW_016803673.1:2943076-2948568 GCF_001698545.2 Rhinopithecus bieti | reverse complement strand
TTTTTTTTTTTTTTTTTTGAGATGAAGTCTTGCCCTTGTCCCACAGGCTAGAGTGCAATGGTGCGATCTCGGCTCACTGCAACCTCCGCCTCCTGGGTTCAAGCGACTCTCCTGCCTCAGCCTCCTGAGTAGCTGGGATTACAGGTGCATACCACCACGCCCAGCTAATTTTTTGTATTTTAAGTAGAGATGGGTTTCACCATGTTGGCCAGGTTGGTCTCAAACTCCTCACCTCAGGTGATCTGCCCACCTTGGCCTCCCAAAGTGCTGGGATTACAGGCATGAGCCACTGCACCCAGCCTAGACTTACTTTTAAGATACACCACCAAATTATTCTCCAGGACACCTGCCCCAGCCTACACTTTCACCAGAACCCCACAAAAGTGTCCATATCCCTGTCCACACTTGGTATTGACTAGCTCTTTAATTTTTTCAGTAAAACGGGCTAAAGGGACATGTTCTTGTTTTAATTGGCCTCTCTTTGACTTAATGAGATGGAGCATTTTTATATCCTTGTTATGAGTCTGTGGGTTACTTTCTCTATAGATTGCTGACTCTTATCTTTTGACCATTTTTCCAGTACAATTACTATCTTTTTCTTGATTTGCTGAAGTGCCCTATGTATTCTATACATGTGTCTCTTGTTGGTTATAGATATTTCTTTCTTTTTCTTTTTTCTTTTGTTTGAGACAGAGTTTTGCTCTGTTGCCCAGGCTGAAGTGCGGTGGCCCAATCTCAGCTCACTATAACCTCTGCCTCCCAGGTTCAAGCGATTCTCCTGCCTCAGCCTCCTGAGTAGCTGGGACTACAGGCGCCTGACACCATGCCTGGCTAATTTTCATATTTTTAGTAGAGACAGGGATTTCACTATGTTGGCCAGGCTGGTCTTGAACTCACCTCATGATCTGCCTGAGGCCTCCCAAAGTGCTGGGATTACAGGCGTGAGCCACCGCGCCCAACAGGTTATAGCTATTTCAAGTGTCTTCTCGCAATCTGTTATCTACCTATTACCTATTTATATTATGCCCCATTGGAAAAGGTCACTAACTTGGGTGTCATCAAATTCACTTCTTTTTCTTTTTGACTTACTCTTTGGGTTTTTGAGATTTTGTTTAACAATGCCTTTTCCAACCCTTAATCACACACAAAAGAAATGCTTAAGCTTTCTCTGTATGGGGTTTTTTGTTGTTGTTTGTTTTTGAGACAGGGTCTTACTCTGTCACTCAGGATTGAGTGCAGTGGTGCAAACATGACTCACTGTAGCCTTGACCTCTCGGGCTCAGACCATCCTCCTGCCTTAGCCTCCCGTGTAGTTGGGACCACAGGAGTGTGGCATAACTGTTGAAGGCCTAGCTGCCGCCACTCTGGATCTATGCCCCATTTGCAATGAAGCCACACATCTCGTGAGCCACTCCCAGCCTGTGACTAGGCACAGCAGGGGCCCTAACGCAGGATGGCTCTGAGGAGGTGTGGGACTCTGACAGTGGAGAACATGGGCCTGAGAACTCTTCATCAACCTGATCAAACCTCTCTTGGAACTGCAAAGCAGTCTGAGACTCTTCTCCCAGTCTGTTATCTCCCTATTAACTATCTATATTGTAGCTCATTGGAAAAGAGTCATTAATTTTGATGTTATCAAATTCGCTTCTTTTTTGACTTGCACTTTGGGTTTTTGAGATTTTGTTTAGCAATGCCGCTTTCAACCCTTAGTCACACCCAATCCCCCTTTCCTCACAGGTTTCAGATCCATATCATAGCTGAAGGCTCTCTCTGCTCTGTCCAGCTCCTCCTCTGTGTGGGACATTTATTCGAGTTTTAAAATGTCCTTCCCAAAAGTCTACTTTAGTATTATTCTATTATGTATTTTTGAGACAGTGTCTCACTCCAGTCCAGACTAGAGTGCAGTGGCCTGATCATAACTCACTGCAACCTGGAACGCCTAGGTTCAAGCCATCCTCCTGCCTCAGCCTCCCGAGTAGCTGGTACTACAGGCACACACCACCACACTGGGATAATTTTTTTTATTTTTTGTAGAGGTGGGCTCTCACCATGTTGCCCAGGCTGGTCTTAAACTCCTGGGTTCAAGCAAATCTCCCACCTCGACCTCCCGAAGTGCTGGGAATACAGGCGTGAGCCACCGTGCCTGACCTGTAGTGTATTATTGATTTATTGTTAGATATTTTATAGTTTTTAATATTATTTTGTGTTTTTTTTTTTAATTTTCAACTTGGTTGTTATTGAAGTAGAGAAATTCTATTGATTTTTGTAGGTTGCTCTTATGTCTTGCACCTAGTCAAACTCTCTAATTTTACTAGTTTGTCATTTTATTTTTATTTATGTTGAGTTTTCTAGGTATATTATCACATCACCTGAAAATAAAACAGTTTTATCTCTCCTTTTTTTTTTTTTTTCTGGAGATGAATTCTTGCTCTGTTGTCTAGGCTAGAGGATAGTGGCATGATCATGGCTCACTGCAGCCTCAAATTCCCAGGTTCAAGTGATCCTCCTACCTCAACCTCCCTGGTAGCTGAGACTACAGACATGCCTGGTTAATTTTTTAATTTTTTGGTAGAGGTGAAGTCTCCCTATGTTGCCCAGGCTGGTCTTGAACTCCTGGACTCAAGTGAAATTCCCGCCTTGGCCTCCCAAAGTACGGTCATGAGCCATCACACTCGGCCTGTCTCTTCTTTTTACATTATAATTCTCCTCATTTCTCTTTCCCTTTTTATAGTGTTGGCTGGGACCTCCAGTACTATGTCAACCAGTAGTGGTGATATTAGGCATCTATCATTATTCCCAATCTTCAAGGAAATGCATATAAATTTTCTACAGTAGGTATAATGTTTGCTTTCAGACTTTTGTCTATGACTTTTACCAAATTAAAGAATAAATGTGGGCCTTATCCAATGCTTTTTCTGCATTCATTGAATAGTCAGAAATATCTTTATTTTAGCCTATCAATGTGGTGAAGTACACAGATACATTTGTTTGATGGTAATTTATCCTTGCGCTCCTAGACAAGCACAACTTGATCATGCTGTATTTTTTTTTTTTTTTTTTTGAGACAGAGTCTGGCTCGGTCGCCCAGGCTGGAGTGCAGTGGCCGGATCTCAGCTCACTGCAAGCTCCGCCTCCCAGGTTCACGCCATTCTCCTGCCTCCACCTCCCAAGTAGCTGGGACTACAGGCGCCCGCCTCGTCGCCCGGCTAGTTTTTTGTATTCTTTAGTAGAGACGGAGTTTCACCGTATTAGCCAGGATGGTCTCGATCTCCTGACCTTGTGATCCGCCCGTCTCGGCCTCCCAAAGTGCTGGGATTACAGGCTTGAGCCACCGCGCCCGGCCGATCATGCTGTATTTTTAAAAACACTTGTTGATTTGGTTGATTCATGTTTTATTAAGGATTTTTGCATTTATTTTATGCGCTTATGGTTCTTTTAATTGGAACATATAGACCATTTACATTTAATATAATTATCAGCGTAGTTGGGCTTCAGTTTACCTTCTTGATATTTGCTTTCTATTTTTCCATCTGTTCTTTGTTCCTTTCTTTTGTCTTTTTCAGCCTCCTTTTGGATTAATTTAGCATTTTTTAGAATTCCATTTTTCCACCACTATTGGCTTCTTTGCTGTGCCTCTTTGTTTTATGCTTTTAATGATTGCTTTAGAATTTAAAATGTGAATCTTTAACTTATCACCGTCTATATTCAGTGGCTACTATACCATTTCAGATATAATTTAAGAGCCTTATAACAATATACTTCTGGCCAGGCGTGGTGGCTCCATACCTGTAATCGCAGCACTTTGGGAGGTCGAGGCAGGTGGATTACTTGAATCCAGGAGTTCGAGACCAGCCTGGGCAACATGGCAAAACAGTGTCTGTACTGAAAATACAAAATTTAGCTGGGCATGGTGATGAGTACCTGTAGTCCCAGCTACTTGAGAGGCTGAGGCAGGAGGATTGCTTGAGCCCAGGAGGCGGAGGTTGCAGTGAGACAACATGGCACCACTGTACTCCAGCCTGGGCGGCAGAGTGAGATCCCATCTCAAAACTAAAATAGGCCGGGCACGGTGGCTCATGCCTGTAATCCCAGCACTTTGGGAGACTGAGGCAGGCAGATCATGAGGTCAGAAGATTGAGACCATCCTGGCTAACACAGTGAAACCCTGTCTCTACTAAAAATATAAAAACATAGCTGGGTATGGTGGCACGTGCCTGTAGTCCCAGCTACTTGGGAGGCTGACGCTTGAACCCGGGAGGCAGAGGTTGCAGTGAGCCAAGATCGCGCTACTGTACTCCAGCCTGGGCGACAGAGTGAGACTCCATCTCAAAAATAAATAAATAAATAAATAAATAAATAAATAAATAAAATAAACTATACACTTCTATTTCCTGCCCCCTGTTCTTTGTGCTATTGTTGTCATAAATTTTACTTCTACATAGGTTATAAAACCCTAGGTAGGGGTTCATATTATAAAAATATTGTTATTATTTTTGCTTTAAAGAATCAATTTCTTGTGTGTCGCCAAGGCTAGAATGCGGTGGCGCGATCTCAGCCCACTGCAACCTCCACCTCCCAGGGCTCAAGCAATCCTCCTGCCTCAGCCTCCTGGGTAGCTGGGACTACAGGCATGTGCACCACCACACCCAGATAATATTTGCATTTTTTGTAGAAACAGGGTTTTGCCGGCAGGGTGCAGTGACTCACTCCTGTAATCCCAGCACTTTGGGAGGCTGAGGTGGGTAGATTGCTTGAGGTCAGGAGTTGGAGACCAGCCTGACCAACATGGTAAAACCCCATCTCTACTAAAAATACAAAAAGTAGCCAGGTGTGGTAGTGCATGATTGTAATCCCAGCTACTCAGGAGGTTGAGGCAGGAGAATCACTTGAACCCAGGAGGCAGAAGTTGCAGTGAGCTGAGATCATGCCACTGCACTCCAACCTAGATAACAGAGCAAGACTCTGTCTCAAGAAAAAGAAAAGAAAAGGAAAAAAACAGGATTTTGCTATGTTGCCCAGGTGGTCTCAAACCCCTGGACTCAAGTGATCCTCCTACCTTGGCCTCGCAGAAGTGCTGGGATTACAGGTGTGAGCAATCACATCTGGCCAATTTTTTTTTTTTTTTGAGACTGAGTCTCCCTCTGTTGCCCAAGCTGGAGTGCAGTGATGCAATCTCAGCTCACTGCAACCTCCTCCTCCCGGGTTCAAGTGATTCTTCTGCCTCAGCTTCCTGAGTAGCTGGGACTATATGGCACGCACCATGCCCAGCTATTTTTTTATTTTTGGTAGAGATGGGGTTTCACTATGTTGGCCAGGATGGTCTCGATCTCTTGACCTTATGATCCACCCGCCTTGGCCTCCCAAAGTGCTGGGATTACAGGCATGAGCCATTGCACCCCGCCAAATATTTTTTAAAGAAACAAAAAACTGGCCAGGCGCAGTGGCTCACGCCTGTAATCCCAGCACTTTGGGAGGCCGAGGCAGGCGGATCA
>NW_016803673.1:2936584-2941370 GCF_001698545.2 Rhinopithecus bieti | reverse complement strand
TTTTTTTTTTTTTTTTGGCAAAGAAAACATTGATGTAGATTAGAGAACTGTCATTTCCATGGATCGTCTTCTAAAAAGCCTTGCTTAGCAAGTAGACCTGAAAATTTAAAAATCATGTGTCAGCATAGGATACGAATGTGGGCAAAAGTGACAGGCTGTTCAATAAATTCCAGGAAATATCCTAAAGGGGCCAGTCCCAGACAGAGATTCCAGGAACCTGTGGATGCTCTTCCGTCCTTCCCTGCCAAAGTACAGCAGTTTGACTTCTCCAAGTGCACCCTTTAAAATGTACCACCTGGGCTGCGTGCGGTGGCTCAAGCCTGTAATCCCAGCACTTTGGGAGGCCGAGACGGGCGGATCACGAGGTCAGGAGATTGAAACCATCCAGGCTAACACGGTGAAACCCTGTCTCTACTAAAAAAATACAAAAAACTAGCCGGGCAAGGTGGCGGGCGCCTGTAGTCCCAGCTACTTGGGAGGCTGAGGCAGGAGAATGGCGTAAACCTGGGAGGCGGAGCTTGCAGTGAGCTGAGATCTGGCCACTGCACTCCAGTCTGGGCGACAGAGCGAGACTCTGTCTCAAAAAAAAAAAAAAAAAAAGATACCACCTGTTGCTGGAGGTACATTCAAAACAACACATATATTTCAAGCCTTCCCTTTTTGGGAAGAATTTTGACCAAAGAATGCATTAGTTGTCTATTGCTGTGGAGCAATTAATTCTGAAATGTAGTTATTAGAAACATAGAATTGGAACAACACCACCTATTATCTCACAGTTTCTGTGGATCAGGAATATGGGTGTAGTTTAGCTGGGTCCTGTGACTCAGGGCCCCTCACAAGGCTGCAGTCTAGATGTCAGCTGGGGCTACAGTCATCCCAAGGCTTGACAGGGGAAGGATTCACTCCCAAGCTCACACACAGTTGCTGACAAGATACAGTTCCTTGTCGTGTGGGCTTTTCCATAGGGCAGCTCACAATATGGCAGCTGGCTTCCATCAGAGAGAACAAAAAAGAGCGCAAATAAGATGGAAGACAGGGTCTGTCATAACCTAACCCTGCAAGTGTGCCATCCCATCACATTTTCTATCGTAGAAGTCACTAAGTAGTCTCAGTGAGTGCCTAAGGAAGTTACTGCTCACACTCAATGAGAGGGGGGCCACACAGGTTGTAAATTTCAGGATTTAGGCATCTTTGGGGGTGATTTGCTTCCAATGCTTAGCACACAAATGTGCATGGCCTGGAAAACACCTTTCTCTAAAAGGTGTTTTAGACACCTCCAGACAAAGTAGCAGATCCTTCTGTGGTCCCCATAGTACTCTTCTGTTCATACATCTACCATCCCAGTCATCACAGTAATAATGTAGCAGCTAGCACTTACTGAAGAGTTGCTATGAGCCCATATTGTTCTAAGCACTCTACACGTATTAAGTGAAGAGTATGTAGTCGTTTATGTCTCAATGCAGAGAAGCACTCTTTCATTCAACAATGACGTACTAGCATCTCCTCTGTGCTTCTTTGCTAGGCATGGGGGAACTCAGTAGTGAGCAAGAGAGAGTCCCCAGACTCTAGAACCTTATGTAGACCAGGATGGGAGATAGAGACATACAAGCACAATCGTAATAGACCAGGATGGGAGATAGAGACATACAAGCACAATCGTAATACAACCCAGTGCATGTTGTATTAGCGTAAGTCAAAGAGTCATAGCATAAGTCAAAGACGCTTTAGTAGCAGACACCCAGACCACTTTTGTCAGTGGTAGCATTTCAATTCAGATATGAAGAAGAAGTGGTAGTTGGCCAGGAAAAGAGAGAGAAAGTTAGAAAGTAGGAACATGTGTAATAGTAACAGGAATGAGAAAGCCAGGAGCAGCTGAGAAGCAACCAGCATGACTGTAACCAAGCATGCTGGGGAAAGAGAGGCAAGAAATACTAATGTCAGCCAACAGGCAACGTGTATTGAGTACCAAGCAGTTTCCTATGGTTTTGCATGCATATATTTACCTTCAGAATAATCCTGTGCAGTAGGTGTAATTTTACAGGTAAGGCAACTGAGTCAGAGAGACTTGCCCCAGTCACCAGATAATGAATGTCTGAGTCACAACCACTGGAGACACAGCAGGGGCAGATCACGAGGGGTCATGTGAAGATGTTTGACCTTGATCCTGAGCTCAGTGAGGAGCCTTGAAGGATTTTAATTGGGTCGACATCTGCTGGGGTGTGGAGAATGGGGCCAGGCCAGGAGGCAGGGAGGGGCTGTTTAGAAATAGGATGCAGTACACCAGGGGAATGGTGATGATAGCCTGGATTAAGGTGGCAAGATGGGAGATAGAGGAGAAAGAGGATGTGTTAGGCTGTTCTTGCATTCCTACAAAGAAATATCCGAGACTGGGTAATTTATAAAGAAAAGAGATTTAATTGGCTCACAGTTCTGCAGGTTGTACAGGAACCATAGCAGCATGTGCTTCTGAGAAGGCTTCAGGAAGCTTCCAATCATGGCGGAAGGCAAATGGAAAGCAGGCACGTCACACAGAGATAGCACAAGCAAGAAAGAGAGAGCGAGGAGGTGCCATACACTTTTAAATGACCGGATCTCATGAGAAGTCATTCACTATCAAGAGGACAGTACCAAGAGAATGCTACTAAACGATCCATGAGAAATCTGCCCCCATGATCTAATCACCTCCCACCAGACCCCACCTCCAGTATTCGGGATTACATGTCAACACGAGATTTGGGCAGGGACACACATCCAAACTATATCAGAAGGTGAAACTCAGGATTTTGGCTGGGGTGTGGGTGGTGCCATTCCCTGAGGCATGAGGTGGGAACTGGACTGGAGAACGTGGGCTGACATCACTTTGGGACCAGCTCAATTGAGATGCCAGAGAGACAGGCCCAGTGGACATGGATTTGGAGTTTAGACTTGAAGGCAGAGGCCAAGATTTGGGAAGTGCCAGCATTCAGAGGGTAAATGAGAGACTGGGAGAACTGACCATGGCAGCTGAGGGTGTGCAGTGTGTGAGCCGGGCCCTCTGGTGAAGACAGAGAGGGCTGACTTATTGACTTATTGGGATCCTGGCTCTGCAACCAAGCTGTGTGGCCCTGGGTGAGTCTCCAAGCCTCAGTTTCTCCATCTGTAAAATGGAGATGACACCAATACCTTAAATTCTCAGCTCAGAAGTTTCCCAGGACAGTGATATGGTTTGGCTGTGTCCCCACCCAAATCTCATCTTAAACTGTAGTTCCCATAATCCCCATGTGTCATGGGAGGGAAACTGTGGGAGGTAATTGAATCATGGGGGTGGTTCTCCCATGCTGTTCTCGGGATAGCGAGTGAGTTCTCACGAGACCTAGTGGTTTTATAAGGGGCTTTCCCCACTTTGCTCAGCACTTCTCCTTCCTGCTGCCACATGAAGAAGGACGTGTTTGCTTCCCCTCCTGCCATGATGTAAGTTTCCTGAGGCCCTCCCAGCCCTGAGGAAGTGTGAGTCAATTAAACCGCTTTCCTTTGTAAATTACCCAGTCTCGGGATTTCTTCACAGCAGCCTGAGAACAGATTAATACGGACAGTCCAGTGAGAGACACGCGTGAATACCTAGCAGAATGCCCACACAGCGTGAAGACTGAGTAAATATTGTTATTGTGGTTGCCTGCTGTATTCAGGGCTGCCATAACAAGTTACTGCAAACTGGGTGGCTTAAAACAACATATTATTCTCTCACAAACTCTCGAGGCCAGAAGTCCCAAACCCAAGGTGTCAGTCAGCAGGGTTGGTTCCTTCTGAAGATTCCGAGGGAGCAGCTGTTCCCTGGCTCTTTCCGAGCTTCTGGTGGTCACCGGTCATACTTGGTGTTCCTTGGCTGTGGCTGCATCGGCCCAGTCTCTGCCTCCATCTTCATGCAGACTTCTCCTCTGTGTCCCTCTGTGTTTGCTCCTCTTCTTATGAGGACCCCAGGCATTGGATTTTAAACCCACATCAACCCAGTGTGAACTCAGCTGAATCAAACTACATCTTCAAAGACCTCCTTTCCAAATAAAGTCACATTCTGGGGTTCCAGGTAAGTCCCCTATACCTGCTGTCAAGGAGCATGGACCCATCAGATGACATGGGAAGGACCGACCCTACTGTGATCAAGGCCGGGTCCAGCCCAGAACCAACCTACAAAGTGCTGCAGGAGAAAGAGGTCAAAATCAGAGTGATGAGGGCAACTTACTGGTGAGGGTGAGACTTGAACTTTGCTTCTGGTTTCATCAAGAATTTGATCAACGGTGATGGAGCAGATGGACTTTACGACAGTAGGACCCAGCTTGAGCAGAGATGCATGGAAGCAAGATCACAGAAAGCTTGCTTGCTTTATAAATGATCAGGTATAGGGAATAGGAGGCAAGAAAAGCCATGTATGAAGGACCCTGGGCTAAATAAGCAGCCTGGACTGTATCTGTAGGCAACACAGAGCCCCTAGAAGTTTGTGAGTTCAGGAAAGAAGGAAAGAGCTGTCTGTTGAATGTTGGCAAAGGCTTCATCTTGACATTGATGCCTGCCAATGTTATTTTATTTATTTATTTTTTGAGACAGGGTCTCACTCTGTCCCTGGTTGGAGTGCAGTGGTGCAATCATAGTTCACTACAGCCTCGAGCTCCTGGGCTCAAGTGATCCTCCCACCTCAGCCTCCCAAAGAGCTGGGAATATGGGCATGTATTCCCAGGAGACATTCCCAGGCATGTATTCCCTGGATACTTTTTTAATTCTTATTTTTTTATTTTTATTATTATTATTTTTTATT
>NW_016803673.1:2917241-2934883 GCF_001698545.2 Rhinopithecus bieti | reverse complement strand
AGTTTTTATTTTTTTATTTTTATTTTATTTTATTTTATTTTATTTTTTGAGACAGAGCCTTGCTCTGTGGCCCAGGCTAGAGTGCAGTGGCGTGATCTCGGCTCACTGCAAGCTCCGCCTCCCGGGTTCACACCATTCTCCTGCCTCAGCCTCCCGAGTAGCTGGGACTACAGGCGCCCGCCACCACGCCCGGCTAATTTTTTGTATTTTAGTAGAGACGGAGTTTCACCGTGTTAGCCAGGATGGTCTGGATCTCCTGACCTTGTGATCCGCCTGCCTCGGCCTCCCAAAGTGCTGGGATTACAGGTATAAGTCACCGTGCCTGGCCAAAATTCCCCAAATTTGACAACCCACCTTGCTGGCAAGGCTGTGGGAACAAATCTACACTTCTGGGAGTGGGAGGACAGAAGGCACACGCTCTCTAGACAGGAATTTGGCCATATCTAAGGCCATTATGTGTGCATTCTTTCTTTGCTATGCATCTTCCCTACACACCTACACCTACACACACACACACATACCCCTACACACACATGTGTGTGTGCATACAGGATTTTTTTTTTTTTTTTTTAAGACAGAATCTCACTCTGTCACACAGGCTGGAGTACACTGGCACCATCTCAGCTTACTGCAACCTCCACCTCCCGGGTTCAAGCAATTCTCTTGGCTCAGCCTCCCAAGTAGCTGGGACCACAGATGCGAGCCACCACGCCCAGCTAATTTTTTGTATTTTTAGTAGAGATGAGGTTTCACCATGTTAGCCAGGCTGGTCTCAAACTCCGGACCTCAGGTGATCTGCTCACCTCAGCCTTCCAGAGTATGGGATTACAAGTGTGAGCCTCCTTTCCTGGCCCGTAAAAGATTCTTTCTTCCCTGTCTCTTCCCTTCTCCGCCATCGTGGTGTGTGTTTGACTCTGCTTCTCGCCATGTCTTCTCACAAGACTTTCAGGATTAAGTGATTTCTGGCCAAGAAACAAAAGCAAAATCATCCCATTTCCTAGTGGAATCAGATGAAAACTGGTAATCAAATTAGGTACCACTCCAAAAGGACATATTGAAGAAGGACCAAGCTGGGTCTCTAAGGAATTACACATGAGATGACACATATTATGTTGTATCAAGGTCACCATCATCACCATATCAAGCTGAAAATGTCACCGTATCTGGACAGTTGGACATGTTTTATTAGGAATACATTTTTGACAAGGCACAATGGCTCATGCCTGTAATCTCACCACTGTGGGAGGCCAAGGCAGGTGGATCACTTGAGGTCAGGAGTTTGAGGCCAGCCTAGCCAACGTGGTGAAACCCCATCTAAATACAAAAAAATACAAAAATACAAAAAAAAAAACAACAACCAGAAAACAAAAAACAAATAGCTGGGCATGGTGGCACAGGCCTGTAGTCCCAGCTACTTGGGAGGCTGAGGCAGGAGAATCTCTTGAACCTGGGAGGCAGGGCTTGCAGTGAGCTGATATGGCACCACTGCACTCTAGCCTGGGTGACAGAGTGAGACTCTGTCTCAAAATAAAAAAAGCAAAAAACAGGAAACTATTTTTTCTCTTTGTTTACATGTTGTACACTAGTAGGCTGGCTTCAGTAATACATATACAAGAACTTGCATTTCAAAAAAATTATTGGTCGGACATGGTGGCTCACGCCTGTTATCCCAGCACTTTGGGAGGCCAAGGCGGGCAGATCACAAGGTCAGGAGTTCAAGACCAGCTTGGCCAACATGGTGAAACCCCATCTCTACTAAAAATACAAAAATTACTGGCGTGTGGTGGCACGCACCTGTAGTCCCAGCTCCTCAGGAGGTGGAGGCAGAATAATATCTTGAACCTGGGAGGTGGAGGTTGCAGTGAGCCAAGATCATGCCAGATGCATTCCAGTCTGGGCGACAGAGCCAGATTCCATCTCAAAACAAATTATTATTATTATTATTTTCTCTTTTTCTTTTTTTTTTTTTTTCGAGACAGAGTCTTGCTCTGCTCACCCAGCTAGAGTGCAGTGGAGCTATCTCGGCTCACTGCAAAGCTCCGCCTTCCCAGGTTCACGCCATTCTCCTGCACCGCTTCGGGCTCCCAAGCTGCTAGGACAACAAGGTTGGCTTGCCACACTATCTGCGGTAATTTGCTAATTTTTTTTTTTTTTTTTGGTAGAGATGGGGTTTCACCGTGTTAGCCAGGATGGTCTCGATCTCCTGACCTCATGATCTGCCTGCCTTTGCCTCCCAAAGTGCTGGGATTACAGGTGTGAGCCACCATGCCAGGCCTATTTTCTCTCTTGAGATGGAGTCTCGCTGTCATCCGGGCTGGAGTGTGATGGTGCGATCTCAGCTCACTGCAACCTCTGCCTCCCAGGTTCAAGCAATTCTCCTGCCTCAGCCTCCCAAGTAGCTGGAATTACAGGCATATGCCACCATGCATGGCTAATTTTTGTATTTTTAGTAGAGATGGGGTTTCACCATGTTGGCCAGGCTGGTCTCGAACTCCTGATCTCAAGTGATCCACCCGCCTCAGCCTCCCTAAGTGCTGGGATTACAGGTGTGAGCTGCTGTGCCCGGCCAAAAAAATATTTCTTATGGCATTATCTGCAAAAGTTGAATATTGGAGACAACGCAAATGTCAATTAATAGGGGACTGATTAGTGTTACAGTTCTTTTAGAATTTGTCTAGCAGGCTTTCTGGTTTTTGCCCAAAAGCCTCTAAAAAAGTTTAAAAAAAGAAAAAAAATAGGGGACTGATTGAATAAACTATAGTGCAGTAAGATGCAGAGATAAAAATGCCAATTTTGTCAAAAACCAAGATTTCCAATGTAAGAGAAAAGAGACACAAATATAAAATCAAGTATTTTTAAAAAAACCTATAACGCAGGCCAGGCATGGTAGCTCCCACCTGTAATCCCAGCACTTTGGGAGGCCGAGGTGGGAAGATCACCTGAGGTCAGGAGTTCAAGACCAGCCTAGTCAACATGGTGAAACCCCCGTCTCTACTAAAAATAAAAGATTAGCCGGGCGTGGTGACGCACGCCTGTAATTCCAGCTACTTGGGAGGCTGAGGCAGGAAAATCGCTTGAACCTGGGAGGTGGAGGTTGCAGTGAGCTGAGACCATGCCATTTCTCTCCAGCCTGGGCAACAAAAGCAAAACTCCATCTCTAACTAAATAAACAAAATGAAATAAAAACCTATAATGCTGAGAAATTACTTAATGGGTACAATATACACTATCTGGTGATGGATACACTAAAATACCAGACTTCATTATGACGCAATCTATGCATATAGCAAAATTGCTCCTGGACCCCTTCAGTGCATACAAACAAAACCCAACAGTGCTAAATTCAAACCGAGAATATCAATAGGAACTTGTGAAAATTGTCTGAATCAAAATGGAACCACTTGTATTGAAAGCCCTGACAAACAGAGCTGGGGAAGGCCATGATGGGCGGGTTCTCATGCATCAATGCCTGGTCACAATCACTATCACAAAAGATTTTGCAAAAACCACAACCTTGCACAAAGATGGTCACAATTCTACACACACAAAAATACTTCTATGAGGACATCTGCCCAGCAATGGCCTGTCCAATCTTGGACTGTGCTATCCTTGTTATTGATCCTTGTAGCCAAGGATAATTATCTCAAAACAATTCTTCGTCCTTTTTTTTTTCTTTTTCGGAGTCCCGGGCTGGAGTGCAATGGCATGATCTTGGCTCACTGCAACTTCTGCCTCCCAGCTTCAAACGAGTCTCCTGCCTCAGCCTCCCAAGTAGCTGGGATTACAGGCACCTGACACTATGCCCAGCTAGTTTTTGTATTTTCAGTAGAGATGGGGTTTCGCTATCTTGGCCAGGCTGGTCCTCATTTTTTCTTTAAAAACCTTTACCTTCCTTTACCTCCCAGAATATGTACATGTTAATAATTTCCTATGGCACCCATATTCCCATTGCAACACATATACCTGAATAAACATTATTTTCTACTAGAGAGTATTTCTCTTTGTTTTTTGTTTAGATTGACAAAGTCATAATTACAAAAATAAATTTTAAAAAATCAGTTTCCTAGTTCTGAACACTGAAACAGCTCAGAGGCAGGTGCCCAGTAACAAGAGCTCCTGGCCATGGCTTTAGATCCCAGCCCTAACTAAATAGAACAAGGCTGAAAGAAATGGCTGCTTCCAGAAATGCAGCAGGGGAAGTACAAGTGGGTCACCTTCTTGTGTGAGAAAGCAAGGACATGCTCGAAGATTGATGGGGAGATGTCAGACCCATACAGAAACCAGCCTGGATGAGCCATCTGTGACAAAATTTGAGGAAACTGTAGTGGGTTGAATAGTGGCTCCCCAAAAAAGACAGGTCCAAATCTTAACCCTCAGTACCTGTGAATGTGACCGTATTTGGGAAAAAGGTCTGTGCAGATGTAATTAATGGTCTCAAAATGAGACCATCTTGGATTAGCCGGCTGGGTTCTAAATCCAATGTCTTGTGTCCTTACATAAGACAGAATGAGGAAAGACATAGACACGGAGTGGGAGGTCCCCATGAAGGCAGAGGCAGAGGTTGGAGGGGCGCAGCTACAGGCCAAGGAATGCCAAAGATTGCCCACAGCCAGCAGGCACCGGGAGAAAGGCCTGGGTCTGGTTGTCCCTTGGAGACTCCAGAAGGAGCCAATCCTGCCGACACCTTGATTTCCGACTTCCAGCCTCCAGAATTGAGAGGCAATAACTTTCTGTTGTTTTAAGTCACCCAACATGTAATTGCTATAGTATCCACACGAGCCATAAAATAGAATTTCTGCAACTTAATGTAAAACGTTGAATAAATAAAAATCCATGAGTTCTGGCACATGTTTACCTATGTAACAAACCTGCAGGACCTGCACATGTATCCCAGAACTTAAAATTACATTTTGAAATCCATGAGTTCATCGTGATACTGAGGTTTAAGGGGGAAAAGAGAGTAGACAAGAAAAATAGGCCAGGCACAGTGGCTCACACCTGGTTTCTCGGCACTTTGAGAGGTCAAGGCAGGAGAATTACTTGTGGTCAGGAGTTTGAGACCAGCCTGGGCAACATAGTGAGACCTCACCTCTACAAGAAATAAAAAAATTGGCCAGGTGTGGTGGCACGTACCTACAGTTCCAGCTACTCAGGGGACTGAGGTGAGGTGGAAGAATCACTTGAGCCGCAGGAGTTGAGACTACAGTGAGCCGTGATCACACCACTGCACTTCAGCCTTGGCAACGAAGTGAGATCCTGTCTCAAAAAGAGAAAAAAGAAAAAAGAAAGAAAAGAAAAGAACAAGAACAAGAAAAGAAAAAAGAAGAAAAAAACCCAGTTACATCACCTTGCTATGAACATCAGCAATTAACGATTAATGAGAGAAGACAAATCACTGACACTCTCATTTTTTAGAACTTTGGTTCATCCCCAGCTAATGACAGAAAGCTCTTCTTTACAGATAATAAATGTAGAAGGAATGATAGAATTGGAATTGGAAGAACAATAGTTTTGAAGTCACCAGTAACGTTATTGATTATAGCAAGGAGCCGCAGTGGATGCCGAAACCAGTAGGGGAGGCTGTAGAGAACAGGATGTTTGCTTGGCCATGAAGTCCTAACCCACAGATTGCTTCTTAATTCGCTGTGATGATGGAGAGAACTGGGTGTCACCATTTTAACCAGACTCAGCATCACTAAGGTGGAATGACCTGTTGTTAGGTACCTCCTGATGCAGTGAAGCCCACAGCATCACTTGTGAAGTATCCGTGCCTAAAACATCTCATCTGAATCCAGTTCAGCCTGGGACCTGACTGCCAAGACACAGTGAGATCTTGAAAATAATGTTGGCCGGGCGCGGTGGCTCAACCCTGTAATCCCAGCACTTTGGGAGGCCGAGACGGGTGGATCACAAGGTCAGGAGATCAAGACCATCCTGGCTAACATGGTGAAACCCTGTCTCTACTAAAAAATACAAAAAACTAGCTGGGCGAGGTGGCGGGCGCCTGTAGTCCCAGCTACTCGGGAGGCTGAGGCAGGAGAATGGCGTAAACCCGGGAGGCGGAGCTTGCAGTGAGCTGAGATCCGGCCACTGCACACCAGCCGGGGTGACAGAGCGAGACTCCGTCTGAAAAAAAAAAAAAAAGAAAGAAAAGAAAAGAAAAGAATGTTTATTCAGGAATAGGCATTGCAATGGGAATATGTGTTCCAAGACCCAGGGTGTTAGGGTTTGAATGTCCTCTTCAAAACTCATGTTGAAATTGCCGTTGGCGGCCGGGCGCGGTGGCTCAAGCCTGTAATCCCAGCACTTTGGGAGGCCGAGACGGGCGGATCACGAGGTCAGGAGATCGAGACCATCCTGGCTAACACGGTGAAAACCCGTCTCTACTAAAAAATACAAAAAACTAGCCGGGCGGGGTGGCGGGCGCCTGTAGTCCCAGCTACTCGGGAGGCTGAGGCAGGAGAATGGCGTAAACCCGGGAGGCAGAGCTTGCAGTGAGCTGAGATCCGGCCACCGCACTCCAGTCCGGGCGATAGAGCGAGACTCCGTCTCAAAAAAAAAAAAAAAAAAAGAAAAGAAAAGAAATTGCCGTTGGGAAGGAATTAAGACGCAGGGCCTTTAACAGGTGATTCGGTCATGCCCTCATCAGTAGATTAATACTGTTACCATGTAGAGAATTAGTTCTTTGCGGAGGGAAGTTCAGCCCCCATCCGTGTTCTCTCTGTCTTCTGTGCTTGCCTGACCTTCTGAGTTTCTCCATGGGATAATGCAGCACGAAAGCCCTCACCAGATGTAGCCCCTCAATCTTCCCAGCCTCCAGAACTGTGAGCCAAATACATCTCTTTTCTTTGTAAGTTACCCAGTCTGTGGCATTCTGTTATAGCAGCAGAAAACGGACTAAGACACAGCAGGTGGAGGAAGAGGTTAAATGGCACCATGACGAAACAATGAGAAAATCCCGAATGCTGAACCTTCTACTGGACTGGCCTGGGCTCTTTTAGGGGGAAAAAAGTCATTATCAAAAGAAAGGGGCAGGGGGTGCTGTTCCATCCTAAAGGAAACCAAAGACATAACACATTCACGCAATGCTTGCAACTTGGCTGAATCCTGATTCTAAAAGAGCACCTATAGAAGAAAACTGGGGGAAATTGCAAAAATGTCCATATGGACTGGATATTTGGCAATATTTGGGAACTACTGATAATTTTCTTAAGTACGATAATGACATTGTAGTTGTGTGATTATGTATGAAAGGAATATCCTTATGTTTAGGAGATATATGCTCCAGTATGGGTGAAATGTCATGATATCTATTATCATGTGTGTATATATATATTTTTTCTTTTTTCTGAGACAGAGTCTTGCTCTGTCACCCAGGCTAGAGTGCAGTAGGGCAATCTCGGCTCACTGCAACCTCCGCCTCTGGGTTCAAACAATTCTCCTGCCTCAGCCTCCTGAGTAGCTGGGATTACAGGCATTAATTTTTGTATTTTTAGTAGAGATGCAGTTTCACCATGTTGGCTAGGATAGTCTTGAACTCCTGACCTCAAATGATCCACCTGCTTTGGCCTCCCAAAGTGCTGGGATTGGAGGCGTGAGCCCCCGTGCCTGGCCATCCTTTTTTTTTTTTTTAATTTGAGACAGCATCTTGCTCTGTCACCCGGGCTGGAGTGCACTGGTGATCATAGCTCACTGCAGCCTCTGTCTCCCAGGGTCAAGTGATCCTTCTGCTTCAGCATCCTGAGTAGCTGGGACTACAGATGCATGCCACTACACCTGGCTAATTAATTTTTTTTTTTTTTCAGTAGAGACGAGGTCTCACTACGGTGCCTAGGCTGGTCTCGAACTCCTGGGGTTGAGCAATCCTCCCACTTCAGTCTCCCAAAGTACTGGGATTATAGGTGTGAGCCACCAGACCTGGACTGCAATATATGTATTTTTAATGTTTTATTAAAGTAAAATATAATTGTATACACTTACATATGCATGGGGGACAGAAAGCATATTTGGCAGATGCTAACTATTTGTTGAATATAGGTAGTAGATATCAGAGTGTTCATTAGATAATATTAATTCACTGTTTGGTCTGAAATTTTATATAATATAAATGTTAAAAAATATTTGAAGGTCAAAATATAATTAGAATATTCGGTAAGAAAAGTTTGAGATCCTAATCGCAAGGTAGGAACATTCCCTGGGTTCTAGATCTTACTTCACCCCCTTGTACCTCTGCTTTCCCCATCTGTGAAAATGAAAGCCTCACACACAGATCACACACTTTATCATCCTAATTGTTTTTAAGCGTATAGTTCAGTGGCATCGGCTTAAGTACATTCATATCATTCCACGACCAGCACCACCATCCATCTCCAGAACTTTTTCATCTCGCAAAATCAAAACTCTGTCCCCATTAAATACAAACTCCCCAATCACCTGTCCCCAACTCCTGGCAACCACCATTCCACTTTTGTCTCTATGATTTATTTTATTAATTTTTTTTTTTTTTTTTTTTTGAGACAGAGTCTCACTCTGTCTCCTAGGCTGGAGTGCAGTGGCACGATCTCGGCTCACTGCAACCTCTGCCTCCCGGGTTCAAGCGCTTCTCATGTCTCAGCCTCCTGAGTAGCTGGGACTACAGACACACACCACCAGGCCCGGCTAATTTTTTTGTATTTTTGGTAGAGATTGGGTTTCGCCATGTTGGCCAGGCAGGTCTTGAACTCCAGACCTCAGGTGATTGGCCTGCCTCAGTCTCCCAAAGTGTTGGAATTACAGGCGTTAGCCATTGCGCCCGGCCTGTCTCTATTATTTTGACTACTCTAGGTAACTCAGGTAAATGAAATGACCATATTTGTCTTTCTGTGACTGGCTTATTTCACTTAGCATAACGTCCTCAGGGTTCATCCAGGTCATTGCCTGTGTCACAGCCTCATTCCTTTCTAAGACTGAATAATAATATTCTGTTGTATGGACAAACCACATTTCATGTATGCATGCATCGTCACTGACACTTGGCTTGCCTCTACCTTTTGGCTGATGTAAATAACACTACTGCGAAGGTCTCTCCACGCACCTGCTTTCAGTGTATCTGGGTCTATACCCTCACGTGGGATTGCTGGAACCGGGCGAGATGATTTGTAAAGGATTCTTTCCTGTTTTCCAAGTGAGCTTGTTACAGGTGCCCCTTTAAAACTGCAAACCATTCATCTTGCAGAAATGTGTTAGCAGATCATTTTCACAAGCCCACTCTCCCCAGCATCTCCATCGTCCTTGGCGAAAGGAACCTCTTTTTATCACCCCGACTCTCATGGGTTGCTAAAAAGCAGCAGGAAGAGAACAATGTTCATCCTTCAGGAGAATTCTCATAAAACACACAAAATCTCTGAAGGCAGCCGGTACATGCAAAATAGATGTAAATCGCATGCAAATCCTGGCTGCTAGAGGGCTCCCTGGTGTTGATTCCCCTACTTTGGCCTCCTGCCTTCCAGCACATTCCTAGTGCTGACCAGTGTTGAGATGGAACCCCATCGATGGGAGAAGAAAGGGATCTTTCCCAAATGGGGTTTTTTTTATTTCCAAGTCTTCTGCAAAGGGGAGCACATTCTCTAAAGTCTTCCCACAGTGCTCTTCATTTCCTTTGAGGCGTTGCTTCCTGGGTCTGGAGACTGAAGCTAAGCCCTGGGTCCAGGATTCCCTGACCCAGACAGGAGACAGGGCCTCTCCCCATCAGTAGCCACAGGAAGCTCCTCAGTTTGCTGAACCTGCGCAGACACCAGGCCAGCACCTGCTGGGGGTGCTACTCGAAGGGGCTTGACTGGGGAGGTGAGGACCCACTGGGAGATTTGTACCCTTCTAAGGCTGGCTAATGAACACACACAGACAAACACACACAAACATACACACACACACACACACACACACACAGAGCTTGTTGGGAAGAGCACAGAGTTACATGCATCCATGACCACGCTTCCTGATCTGTGACGTGCAGTATGCTGCTCATGAGAAAAGGTTGGCGGGGGGCCGTGTCTGTGCCCTAGTGGATCAGGCATATGGCCCCTACTTATGTGGTTGGCCATGGTGCCAGCCCTGCCCGGGGGTTGGTTCTTGGTTTTCTATCATATGCTCAGTAATTCCCTGCAGCAAAATGCTCCAAAAGACTAAGAGATGAGGCATATAAAGCCCTTCCACCCTGTCTGGCCTGGGGTGAGCTTCAACAAACTTTCACTCGCTCCTCCTTCAACTCTGCAGCCTCAGAGTGGGATTTCTTTGAGTCTCTACGGAGAATGCCAATGCGGAAGTCATCGAGAGTTTATGGGGCAGTAACCAAATGTCAGGTGTTTCATTAATAATCAACCTGCCATGTAAATTAGCACCACTCACCCGGTAAGAATCAAGCTGACGTCACCTAACCCTAACCCTGCCGCAACTAAAACTGCTCTTAACCATCCAGCTAAAGAGAGAAAGGGCAGAGTTTTATAGTCGGCTATTGAATATTTCTGCTGAGAAATAATAACTCATGATTTTGCTCAGGCCAGTCTTGAACTCCTGGGTTCAAGCAACCCTCCATGTCAGCCTCCCCAAAGTGCTGAGATTATGGGTGCGAGCCACTGTGCCCAGCCCAGATGGACTTCTCAATCTTCTTGTTATTTCCTCAACCTAGGGGCCCATGGGTTTGACACCCATGCCAGAGTTTTCGGGGGGCGTCAGGCAGGCCTCTCTCCTGTACTTTGCCTGCACCCAGAGTCCCTGACTCCCACCCAAGTTCCCTGTGTCCCCCCACATTCCTTCCATGCTCCTCTGAGGCACACCAGCCATCTTGAGAAGTGGATGCACCCCAAACCTCACCCCATGACCTCCCACCCCAATACTGCCCTTCCCCATCTGAGGTTCCCTAAGGCAGGAGGGTTGAAGGGTTTAACGTCCAAGCTGGGGCAGTTGTCATCCGCCTGTGTGGTCACTCAAAAGCAAAGGGTCAGTGTGGATTAATTTGAATTGAAAACATTATAAACACAGACAAGTGGGAAAGAGATGGAGACAGGGAAAGGGAAGCAAGGAGTGAAAGAGGGCAAGAGAGACAGAGGGAGAGAGAGAAAGAAACGAGAAAAATACACTTCAAAAATGTTACTGTTGGCCAGGCATGGTGGCTCACGTCTGTAATCACAGCACTTTGGGAGGCTGAGGCAGGCAGATCCCTTGAGTTCAGGAGTTCGAGACCAGCCTGGCCAACATGGCAAAACCCTGTCTCCACTAAAAATACGAAAATTAGCTGGGTATGGTGGCACGTGCCTGCAATCCCAGCTATTAGGGAGGCTAAGGCAGGAGAATCACTTGAACCAGAGTGGCAGAGGTTGCAGTGAGCTGAGATGGTGCCACTGTACTCCAGCCTGGGTGACAAAGCAAGACTGTCTTAAAAAAAAAAAAAAAAAAAAAAGTTGGGTGCAGTGGCTCACACCCGTAATCCCAGCACTTTGAGAGGCCGAGGTGGGCAGATCTCTTGGACTCAGGAGTTTGAGACCAACCTGGACAACACAGCAAGACCCTGCCTCTACAAATTTTTTAAAAATTAGCCAGGTGGCCAGGAGCGGTGTCTCACATCTGTAATCCCAGCACTTTTGGAAGCCAAGGCGGGAAGATCTCTTGATGTCAGGCATTCAAGACCAGCCTGACCAACATGGTGAAACCCCGTCTCTACTAAAAATACAGAAATTAGCTGGGTGTGGTGGTGGGCACCTGTAATGCCAGCTACTCGGGAGGCTGAGGCAGGAGAATCACTTGAACCTGGGAGGTGGAGGTTGCAGTGAGCCGAGATCACACCACTGCACTCCAGCCTGGGCAACAGAGCGACTCCATCTCAAAAACAAGCAAACAAAAATGAGCTGGGTGTGGAGGCACGTGCTTATGGTCCCAGCTACTCGGGAGGCTGAGACAGGAGGATCACCTGAGCCCAGGAGGTCAAGGCTGCAGTGAGCCATGATGGAGCCACTGCACTCCAGCCTGGGCAACAGAGTGAGACCCTGTCTCAATGAAAAAAAAGTTAATAGGGGTGGGACAGAGGTGCATATTCTTCTTATTATTATTTCAACTCTGATCACATATTACTCTTGTAATTTAAACAGCATGTATTTGTACACAGATAATTGTTTTCACTTTTTTCAGGCTGGTTTTTGTTCGAGGAAAGATAGGCAGGAGTGCCACCATGTGGTGGGACGGTGAATTGCTTCCCGTGTGGAGCGGAGCGCCTGGGTCGTAGTGTGGGGAGTCGTGGAGGGCAGTGCCAGCCCCGATGACAGGCAGGATTTGCAAGCGAGGCTCCCGCACCTTGGCTGCCTGCAGCCCCTGGCAAGGAGCCTGGACCTAGAAAGAGGTCCGTAGCCGCCGATGACCAGGTGGACATTTCCTACTTGGCCTGCTGCCCACTGCTGTCCACCCTTCAGCGCACTAGCAGCAGGACAGAGCCAGTAGGCACTTCTCTGGCACCAAGATGTACATAGAGCAGACTGGCTCCAATGCCCAGCCGGCTCTCTGGGAGTCCCTGGAGGGCAGAGACTACAGGGTCCATCGTCCCATTCCCAGGACTGTTGGGTTCAGCTCATGACCGTCACATTCTGTGGTTGTTCTGGGCCAAGGCCAGAAGCTGCCCAAGTTCACACAGCTGATGCCCGGGAGTGTCGTAGCCTCGGTGTCACCCAGCACAGAACATTCACCCCCAAGCCCCCACGACCCCCGCACAGAGCTTCCCCAGCCCACCTGCACCTGCCAGAGCTGTCCGTATAGAGGGCTCGTGGCCCGGCCTTAGCAGTGGTGGTTCCCATGTATTTAGCCCTGATATGGTCCCTGCAGACCAGCATGTGCTAAGGCCCGGCCCACACCCGTTGTCCACGGACAGTGGACCCATGACGTTCCTGCCCTTAAGGAGCCACCAGTCTCACCGAAAAGCAAGTGAGGTTCCATGAGTAACTGAGCGAGACAGGAATCCAAGAGTTGTCATGGCTGGGCCAAATCCTGTAGACAACAGATGACTCCCTGGATTGTGGGGCGTGTGGGAGGGTTTCCTGGAGGCGTTGAGAGCTGGATTGGGCTGTGAAGGACGGGGCTGAAGAGAAAGAACCATTCCAGACAAGGGGAACAGGTGAGGCAAGAAAGGACACAGCATATCCAGGTGATGATGAGCGGACAGTTAGAAGGTAAAAGGTAGAAGCCATGGCCCCAAACGCCTCTCTGGCCTTATTGTGTTCAACGACAGCTGTTGTTCCGGCTCAAACCCATCTTTTCCTCTACACTTGAGTCCTCGTCGTTTTGGCAGGAAAGTCGCCAGCCCTGGCCAATAAGAGGCCCATATCCCTCCCCCTGGCCACAATGATTGGTGCTGGGATGTGCTTGTGACCGGGCTGGGCCAATCAGAGTCAACCCTAGCAATCTTGCTGAAGCAATTGAGGAGGAATCTCTCTCTCCACTGGGGTTCCTAGGCTCGCAGATGAGAGTGGATAAAGTGCGTAGAGATCACCGCGTGAAAGAATGAGGCCAACACAGCGGGAAGCAAAGCCGAGAGATGAAGAGTCATTCATTCATTCATTCACTCTGTGAAGATATCACTAGTGTCTCCCACACTCTGTCCTAAGCCCCGGAGAGTCTAAGCTCTGAGCTGTGTGCCTGGAAAAACAGTTCCTGCTCTTGTAGCATGGACATTCCTTGTGGGAAGTCAGAGCAATAAATAAATGAATTAAAAGATAGGAAGATGGCCGGGCGCGGTGGCTCACGCCTGTAATCCCAACACTTTGGGAGGCCGAAGCGGGCGGATCACGAGGTCAGGAGATCGAGACCAACCTGGCTAACATAGTGAAACCCCATCGCTACTAAAAATACAAAAAAATTAGCCAGGCATGGTGGCGGGCGCCTGTAGTCCCAGCTACTCGGGAGGCTGAGGCAGGAGAATGGCAGGAACCTGGGAGGCGGAGCTTGCAGTGAGCCAAGATCAGGACACCGCACTCCAGCCTGAGCGATGGAGCGAGACTCCGTCTCAAAAAATAAATAAATAAATAAAAATAAAAATAAAGAAACCCCATCTCTACTAAAAATACAAAAAATTAGCCAGGTGTGGTGGTGGGCACCGTTAATCCCAGCTACTCAGGAGGCTAAGCAAGGATAATCGCTTGAACCAGGGAAGAGGAGGTTGCAGTGAGCTGAGATTGGGCCATTGCCCTCCAGCCTAGGCGACAGAGCCAGACTCCATCTCAAAACAAAACAAAACAAAACAAAAAAAAGGTAAGAAGATAAGCAAGGTATTTTCAGATAAGTGTGAATGCTAAGAAGAAAGGGGTGAGTGAAGGAATAGAAAGTGACTGGGGTGGGGAGGTCCTACTTTAGTTGAAGATCAAGGAGGTCTTTCTGCAGAAGTAACATTTCCGCTAAGACCTGGTTGACAAGAAGGAGACAGCCTTGGGGAAATCAGAGAGTTAGGCCATCCAGGCAGAGGGCACGAGAAGTGCCAATGACCTGAATGAGATTCCAGACAATATCATTTGAGCATCTGGATCCAACCATGTCAGAAGCTGAAAATTTTCTATGACCTGAACTAATTGTTTTATTGTGGTTATTAAATGAGTTTAAATTGGGTTTCTGAGCTGGGCACGGTGGCATGCGCCTGTAATCCAAGATACTCAGGAGCTTGGGAGGATTGCTTGAGACCAGGAGTTCAAGACCAGGCTGGGCTACAGAGCAAGACCCCATCTTTTTGAAACTTTCTGTAACTTGCATCTGGAAAAGTGCTGTTATTTGAAAGGGTGCTGACGTCGTGAAAAACCTGGAGTACCGATTTCTGAAGCTGAGATTTCTGTCCTAAAGGTACAGGGAAATTATTGAAGGTTTTTAAACCAGGGAAGAATCTTCCTGATCTTTGTTCTTTTTCTTTCTCTAGGCTCAGCTCTCAAATGTCCTAACTTTCCCTCCCCTTCCTTCAGTCTCTGCACTTCTTCCCCAGTGAACTCGCCTGCTGTCAGCTCCCTTCAGGGGACCTCCAGTTCTTAGCACATGCTGTTCCTCTTTGAGATACTTTTCCCTACCTTCCTTCTCCCAGCTAACTTACCCTAGTCATCAACTTAGATATCACTTCCTTCACCAACCCCCCAAGCCTGGGTCCGTTTACAAATGCCCCAGACATCTTTTGTGTACCGTGTTTATATCACAGCACTTGTCACCCCAAATTGTAAATTTCAGATTGCTCTTTGCTACCCTCTAGACCAAGAAGAAACATGTAAAGTCTGGCTGTTGTTTGAAACCCCAGCATGTGTGCCTTTTTGTAGGCACATGATGCACACGCCACACGCATTAGATAAGGGAGGGAGGGAAAGACCTGATACATGAAAGGTACCCAATGGTAACTATTAAACGGATGAATAAACTGATGAATGGGCACAGGAATGTGGAAGTGATTTAGCTCTTCTGAGAGACTAAATGAAGGTGTTGACTCCCGGGTTGCTCACTAAGGGAAGTGCTGGTAGCTTTTCAGGCAGCCCTGGAGGGGACATAGAACATGGGAGGTCCAGGGCTCTGTGGGCCTGGGTGAGGCTGACTGGGGACTCCTGGCTTCAACTGCTATGCCAGGAGACTGGTGGCCTGGCCACTGCTCTCCCATCAAGGGGAGTCCGGGTGGCTTCATCTGCAGGCGGGGTCCCAGGTCTGGGTCTGGGAAGGCTGTCCCTGAGTCAGTTAGGTAGGGACCCTAAAGTGGGATTACAACCTTAGAACAGCAGTTGAACTGCAAGTGCCTGCTACAGCAACTTCCTATTAGAAAACACCCTAAAAAAATGGAGGAAGCATTTGGTGAGATAAACCCTGAAACACCTGAAACCATTAAAGACGTCAATAAAGGCTGCAGACAAATTTAGGAAGCACTTCCATGAAATCGTGTTTCACAGAAAATGACTTGCTGATTTACAGTAGCAAAATGTGGATATGTGTGTATAACGACGTGAGAACATGAGGAAACTGCAGACTTGTTGACTTGGAAAGAATGTTTTAAGTTTTCTGCATAATGACAAACAGTTCTAGCTGATTGTTGGCAATGTACAACATCCACAGAATACTCAAGATGTGTCCCCTGGCTGGGTGCAGCAGCTCGTGCCTGTAATCCCAGCACTTCGGGAGGCTGAGGCAGAAGGATCGCTTGAGGCCAGGAGAGTTCAAGATCAGTCTATTGTGAATACTGCCGCTATAAATGTAAGTGTGCAAATATCTCTTCAAGTCTGCTTCCAATGATTTTGGGTCTATACCCAGAAGTAGATTCACTCACTTTTGACTTTGCATTCTCTGAACTTTGGAGGAGATATTTGAGAACTTCTAAATTTCAAATAAATATAATGATTTAGACCAGCCTGGACAGCATAGCAAGACCCCATCGCTACAAAAAATTTAAAAAATTAACCAGGCGGCCGGGTGTGGTGGCTTACGCCTGTAATCCCAGCACTTTGGGAGGCCGAGGCGGGTGGATCACGAGGTCAGGAGATCGAAACCATCCTGGTGAACACGGTGAAACCCCGTCTCTACGAAAAATACACAAAAATTAGCCGGGCGTGGTGGCGGGCACCTGTAGTCCCAGCTTCTCGGGAGGCTGAGGCAGGAGAATGGCATGAACCTGGGAGGCAACAGAGCTTGCAGTGAGCAGAGATCACGCCACTACACTCCAGCCTGGGCGACAGAGCGAGACTCCGTCTCACAAAAAAAAAAAAAAAAAAAAAAAAAAAATTAACCAGGCATAGTGGTGCGCCTGTCTGTAGTCCCAGCTAGTCCAGAGGCTGAAAGAGGCTGAAGCAGGAGGATCTCTTGAGCCAGGGAGGTCGAGCCTGCAGTGAACTACGATTTCAACACTGCACTCCAGTCTGAGCTACAAAGCCAACTCCTGTCTCTAAGAATATAATAATAATAATAATTTTTTTTTGAGACGGAGTTTTGCTCTTGTTGCCCAGGCTGAAGTGCAATGTTGTGATCTGGACTCACCACAACCTCTGCCTTCCAGGTTCAAGTGATTCTCTGCCTCAGCCTCCTGAGTAGCTGGGATTACAGGCATGCGCCACCACGCCCAGCTAATTTTGTATTTTTTGTAGAGATGGGATTTCTCCATGTTGGTCAGGCTGGTCTCAAACTCCCGACCTCAGGTGATCCTTGCCTGCCTTGGCCTCTCAAAGTGCTGGGATTACAGGCATGAACCACTGTGCCTGGCCAATAATAATTTTTTAAAAAGATGTTTCTTTCCACCAAGAGAGGCAATGGGGCTGGGAGCAGAGGTCTGCTGTCTGTGGCCTAGGGCTGGGACTGACATCCCAGCATTACTGGAGCCTGGTGACCGCAGGGTTGTGGCCTCCTGGCTAGCGCTCCAGGACTGGCCCAGCAGAAAGACCTCGCCTGAAACACCCCTTTTTCTTCATCTTGAACCTTGGACTTGCAGTTTAAATCAGGGCTTCCTGTCACCAGACTTGTTTTCTTTATGAGGGAAATACAATCTCTCCAGCACCCGGGCTGGAAGAGCAGGCAAAGCAGTCTAACAGTGCTCTGTGTGTGGCGTTCTCATCTTATGCAAAACCTCCTGAAATAAATCAGTCATCCTGCAAGCGGGAGGAGGCGGGGGCCAGAGGAGGAGGGAGAAG
>NW_016803673.1:2850693-2916752 GCF_001698545.2 Rhinopithecus bieti | reverse complement strand
CCCGCCATCAATGGGACACCCCAGAGGCCCCCATTGGCCTCCTCATCACTTTGTCTGCCACCAGAGGGCGGCACACGCGGGCTCTGGCACCTGGCCTTCAATCTGTATGGCAGCTTCAGCAGGCCAAGCGTCTCCTGGCCTCCGAACTCACTGCCACACCTCCACGGTGCCTCTACCCTCTCAAAGGTCATATCTGGGGGAAATGCAAATTTGATGTTCCTTCTGAAATGTGAGCTCTGCAAGGACAAGGGGGGCCTCTATGAATGTGGCCAGCTCGGGAAGTAGGGGCTTTGCACAAGCCTGGCTCTCACAAGCCTCAGGGTGCTGAACTTGGGGAGGGAGAGATGGGAGGAGGGAGAGAGGAGGGAGGCAGGGAAAAACGGAAAAAAAAGGAGGGAGGAAAACAGGAAAGAGAGAGAGAGGAGAGGAGGAGAGGGAGGGAGGGAAGGAAGGAAGGAGGGAGGAAGAAGGAAAATAAGGAAGGGAAGGAAGAAGGGAGGGAGGAAGAAAGGAAGGAGGAAGAGAAGGAAGGAAAAGGAGGGAAGGAATAAAAAAGGCAAGAGAAAAGAAAGAAGAAAAAACCAAAGAGCCATGACTTCTCTCTGCAAAATCGAGTTTTATAAGTTAGTACTTTTTTAACTTTAATTTTTAAAATGTAATAATTTAGCCATCACTTTCTTTTTGTGCAGATGTTATTCAAAATTTCCAGCAAAATTCTGAATTGCTCTGCAGAGAGAAAGCGCTCCGCTCCAAGTGTCGAAGGTTAGAAATGAGAATTCGAAGTCTTGCGTCCTGGAAAGTTTTGATAAGCAAATACGGCTGAGCTCCCGCGCTCTCTTCATTGGCTGCTTCTTCACCGCCAGATTTTGACACAAATAATCAGATTGAAAATCAGGGAGGGGAACAGAAGAGGAAAAACACACAGAGAGACAGAGAAAAAAGGAGAAGTATCTATCTGTGCAAAGAGTCACACAGTTGACAGAGCGGAGGCCAGTCCCGAGACAGGTTTTGCAGTTCCCACCTCGGGAAGCTCCGGCAGAACCCAGGCGAGGGACAGCTCCGGGCAGGTGAGTGCTGCAGGATGCGTTTCTGCGCTTTTCTTTTGAAGTGTGCCTGCGCGCCGCAGGTGGCTTTGCAGCAGGTTCCCTGGCTCCTCCTTCAGTCCTAGGAAGGGTGAGGTGGGCTGGAAAAGCTCTGGAAGGCAAGGAGCCAAGGGAGAAACAGGGTGAGGACGTAACCTCGTCTGAGACACTCTGCTAGGAATTGCACCTTTGCTGGCTGTGCAGAAACACTTTTCAAAACTTGATTTCAGGCTGACAGACGTCACCTTCGGGCACAAAGTCATACCCACAACCCAGCTGTCCCGGGGACCTGGGCAGTGCTCAGGGCGACACACTTCCAAGTGCCTGAGTTGTGTTCCCCCTCGGAGACAGTCCCAGACTGGGGACTTAACTAAAGTTCCTAGGACACGTTTTTTTGTTGTTGTTGTTGTTGTTTTGTTTTGTTTTTTTGTTTTTTGGGTTTTTTTTTTTTTTTTTGAGACGGAGTCTCACTCTGTTGCCCAGGGTGGAGCACAGTGGCGCGATCTCACTGAAACCTCTGCTTCACAAATTCAAGCAATTCTCATGCCTCAGCCTCCCAAGTAGCTGGGATTACAGGCACGTGTTATGACACCTGGCTAATTTTTGTATTTTTAGTAGAGATGGGTTTCACCATGTTGGCCAGGCTGGTCTCGAACTCTTGACCTCAAATGATCCACCCACCTCGGCCTCCCAAAGTGTTGGGATTACAGGCATTAGCCACGGCGCCCAGCCAATTCCCGGGACACTTTGAGAATCAGGCACTCTCCCCCTCCAGAGCCTACTAAGGGGAGATGACTAAGGCTGCCCTCTCCCACACACTGCCCAGGCTCCAGGAACAATAGGAAGAACCATGGGGAGGTACCATTTCAGCTCTCCTTTCCCTGTAGACTGTTGTTAGCCCTTTCCACCTATTTTTGTAGGAAAAAAAAAAAAAAAAAAAAACAAGTTTAAATGTTAAGGCATCTGGGGAGACATGTTGACTCTAAAATAGGACTTGTAAAGAGAAGGTCTGCAGAATTGACGTGGGTATGTGCCTGTGCACATTTTTCTGGGGAGAAAGTCCACAGCTTTCGTGAGTTCTCAGGGAGCAAATTCAGTTACAATCTGTGGGCGTGAGTCTGGTAGATATTAGAAGCTAGCTGAGCTGCACCTGACCGCCTGGACGCGCCTGCATGTTTCTTAGTAGGCAACAGGTAAAATATTTCTTCCAAGTCTAGCAAAGTGTCAAGTTTCTTGTCCTCAGAAGTGTTGCAGAAGGAATTCTTTGGACAAGAAAATGCATAATTCTCCTTGCTCTTTTTGTCAAATTTTGGTCTTCTTGAAAAGTGTTCTTGGGGAACATTGGAGAGCTGTACCTCGTTTAGGTTTGATTAACGGAATCACTCAAAACCGGTGCAGACCATTGCCGCAAAGCTTTAAGGAGGGCAGGGTAGGGTGGGTGGGAATCTTATTGGACAGTACAAGGATTTTCAAAGGCTCTGGGACCAGATGGCTCCAGAATACCCAGGGAAAACAGCCTGATCAAATGGAATTCTTCTCTGTCTGTGCCCCAATATCCAGACCCTTGGTTAAAACAACAGCAAGCGCCACCCCCCTTAGTCTAGAGGGAGGCTTTTCATGTGTTCCTTGCCAGGAATTCAAGCCAATGGGAGCTGCTTTAGTCTATAATATAGAGATATGCAGAAAGAGTTTCATTCACTCACTTTTCTTTTTATTTTGATAAAACACACATAACAACATTTACAATTTTAGCCATTTTCACGTGTACCATTCAACGGTATTAAGTACATTCACATTGCTGTGCGACCGTCACCACCATCCATCCACAGAACTGTTTCATCTCGTAAAGCTGAAACTTCATACCTGTTACACAGTAACTTCCATTCTCTTCCCCTCCCACTGGCAACCTCTATCTTTTTCTGTCTCTACGAAATTGCCTATTTTAGGGGCTCATATAAGGAATCACACAGTATTTGTCCTTTTGTGACTGGTTTGCTTCACTTAGCATAAATCCTTCAGGTTCATCCATGTTGTAGCATGTCCAGCATTTCCTTTCTTTTTAAGGCCAAATAATGTTCAATCATATCGCTAGACCACATTTTGTTTGTTTGTTTGCTTGTCTGAGACGGAGTCTGTTGCAAGGCTGGAGTGTAATGGTGCGATCTTGGCTCACTGCAACCTTTGCCTCCCCGGTTCAAGCGATTCTCCTACCTCAGCCTCCTGAGTAGCTGGGCTTACAGGCACCCACCACCACACCTGGTTGATTTTTGTATTTTTAGCAGAGGCAGGGTTTCGCCATGTTGGCCAGGCTGGTCTCAAACTCCTGACCTCAGGCGATCTGCCCACCTCGGCCTCCTAAAGTGCTGGGATTACAGGCGTGAGCCACTCAGAGAGGCCATAGACCACATGTTGTTCGGGCATTCATCTGCCATGAACACCTGGCTTGCTTCCACCTTTTGCCTATTGTGAATAGTGCTGCTATAAACATGAGTATGCAAATATCTATTTGAGTCTCTCCTTCCAATGATTTTGGGTCTATACCCAGAAGTAGATTCACTCCCTTTTGACATTGCATTCTCTGAGCTTTGGAGGAGACATGTGAGAACTCCTTCTAAATTTCAAATAAAAATAATGGTTTAGACCAGCCTAGGCAACATGGCAAAACCCCGTCTCTACAAAAAGTACAAAAATTAGCCAGGTGTGGTGGCGCACGCCTGTAGTCCCAGCTACTCGAGAAGCTGAGATGGGAGGATCGCTTGGGCCTGGGAGGTGGAGGTTACAATGGGCCAAGATCAAACCACTGCACTGCAGCCCAGGTGACAGAGTGAGACCCTGTCTCAAAATAATAATAATGATGATGATGATGATGATGATAATGATTACTTTCTGCTGGGGCCCCTGGGCCTGACCCGGGTACATTTTCCCCTGACTTCTTGGACAAGCCTTGTTGTTTCCCCTTGAGTCTTTTTTTTTTTTTTTTTTTTTTTTGAGACAGAGTCTCACTCTGTCACCCAGGCTGGAGTGTAGTGGCGCCATCTCGGCTCACCACAATCTTCGCCTTCTGGGTTCCAGTGATTCTCCTGCCTCAGCCTCCCAAGTAGCTGGAATTACAGGTGTCCACCACCACACCCAGCTAAGTTTTGTATCTTTAGTAAAGACAGGGTTGCCTGTCTTTACCATGTTGGCCAGGCTGGTCTTGAACTCCTGACTTCAGGTGATCCGCCTGCCTTGGCCTCCCAAAGTGCTGCGATTACAGGCATGAGCCACCATGCCCAGCCTCCCTTGAGTCTTTAAACATAAAGGAAGTCAAAAGGGTCCTCTGTAGTTGACCCTGAGAACCAGCTGAGTCTTACCCAACCCTTCCAAAAAGGGAAGCCGAGTGACAAGTCTTTTAGTCAAGGTGGTTCAATCTCTCACTGAAGGTCAACGAATTCTACGTGGGATTTTAGAGCAAAAGGGAAGTTTAGAAATCTCTTAGCCCAACCGTCCCTTTTGAGAGATAGGAAAACCAAGCCCCAGGTTGGTGGCTGATGTGGTCACAAACTCCAGGACCCCAAATCAGACTCAATTCCTTGGGGAACACAAGGGACCTCATTACAGGGACAGCACAGGCCTGTTGATCCAAGTCCTACTGGAAGTTAGGGCACTGGCTCCTGCCAGGGTGCAGGGTTGCCTGTCTTCAAGAAGCACTGACTGAGATTCTGACTCAGGGTCAGGGGGGCTCTACCAGGATCGGGGGTTATGACGTGATGTTAACAGTGGGCCTCTTTCCGGAGGTCCGATACTATCAGGGCCTCTGTTTTATGAAGAAATCCTAAGCTTCTTTCATAATCTCTGCTCTTAGCTCTTTCTCAGAACGGAGTTCGTGTGAATCAAAACCAAGTGGTTGTTAATTAACTACAGTATAGGTGATTGGTTCCTGTTTTTTCTTTAAAAAAAAAAAAAAAAAAAAAAACCTCTCCTAACAGGGGCCAAAAGGAAGTTCTCCAGGTGCATTTGGCCCCTCTGTAAACTGGAAGGCTTGACCGTGGCTTTGGCTGTGTCCCTGTCAGTTGCCAAGCTCAGGGGAGAGCACACTGGGGGGAGGCAAGAGAGGGGGTGTGGGGCTCAGGGGAGCTCACCAGAGTAGGCATGAGAATCACCTTCCTAAAGCTGGAGAACTCCAGAAGCCAGCCCCACCCTGCTCTGTGCCTAAGTGAAAAGTGCTTGGCCAGGGCTCGTGAGCGCTAGAAAGTGTTCTCCTTGTGGCCGTTGGAGTCAGTTGACCTGAGGTCTCCTTGGGCCCTGAGCCCAAATGAAGATCAATGCTTCCTGAAATCTGTCCCTGGCCTGGCCCCACTGAAAGTCTTCAGAGCCACGTGGGTCTTACAGAAGATGATTCCTGCGCTAGATCTTATTTTTTTATTTTTTTTGTTATATGACATTGAAACACAGTAGACAGAGTTGCGATCTTTTTTGAGACGGTGTCTGGCTCTGTCGCCCAGGCTGAAGTGCGGTGGTGATGCGATCTCAGCTCACTGCAACCTCCGCCTCCCGGGTTCAAGCAATTCTCCTGCCTCAGCCTCCTGAGTAGCTGGGACTATAGCGCGCGCCACCACGCCCAGCTAATTTTTGTATTTTTAGTAGGGACGAGGTTTCACTGTGTTGGCCAGGCTGGTCTTGAACTCCTGATCTCGTGATCTGCCCACCTCGGCCTCCCAAAGCGCTGGGATTACAGGCATGAGCCACCGCGCCCGGCCTCATTTTTCTCCCCTCTTGCCCCAGCACCCCACATTTCCCTCTGTACTGCAGGTGGTGTTCACCAGGTGCTGTGAGGACCTCTAACAGTGCTGGGTGGCACAGTGGCTCGAGAGTAAAATCCTAACAGGCCAGAAGCCCTGGGTCGTTGTCACTTTCCTTTCTACACCTCAGTTTTCCTACCTGCAACCTGGGAAGACACTGCTTGACACAGGCACGTGAGGGAGTTTCAAACTGCTGTTTTCATCCCTAGCACATCGGCTCCACTCCCTCTGCAGAGAGAAAGCCATGCCGGGCACTGCCCAGCACTTGGCACCCAGTCTGCACCGAGTAACTGCCCACCTCCTGGGCTGAAAGTCAAGAGCATGGAGGCCTGGGGCCAGACAGACCCCAGTCCCGCCCTGCTCACTCTGCCCCAGGGTCCTGAGCCCTCCAGGCCTCAGCTCCTCCTTTATGAAATGGGACAGCAGCAGGACTCAGCATCTGGATTGAGCATCAGGATTAAAGGTGTAATAAACACCTTTAACAGCCGCCTGCCAGAAGGGTTGACCGGCGCCTCCTATCACAGAAGCCTCGGCGAGTACCTTTGGTTCTAGCTGATTTCCTCCTAAATATTATGTGGGAAAAAAGATCATCTTTTGATATTTTGATAGGCAAACCATGCCCCTCACAGGCCCCCTCAAAACAAAGTGTGAGGGGAACCCTGCACCCCCAGCCCTCCTGCTGCTCACTGGGTCCCCTCCTCTCCCCCTAGGGTCTGGCGTCCCCAGGGGCTTTCTTGAAGCATAGAAGAGTTAGAAGCGGGAAGGAAGGGGGGTGTGGGGAGCCCCGGTGAGGGAGGGGGAGGAGGCAAGAGGAGGAAGACGTGTCCCTGGGAGATAAGGCCGTAGGCTGCCCCCGGCCCGAGCCTGTGTTCAGAGAGCCGAGCATCTGACCGCGGGAAGGGACCCCAGAGGGCTTCAAGGTCCTTTCTCCTAATTTTAGAGCTCAGAGAGTACAGGGCCCTGAGCCCGGCCCTGGCTTCGGGGAGCTGCTGCAGCCTTTGGCACAGGGCTCACCCCGTCCTTTGAATGCACCTGCAGTGGGCTGGGTGCTGGGATGCGGGGATGGGCACATGCTGAGCGCCTCCCATGCTCGCTCCTGATGGATAAAGGTCCTTTCTCACTCCCCACAATCCCATGGGGTTGGATTGGGATCCCCATTTAGCAGATATGGCCACTGAGGCTTGGTGATGAGTCTTACAGCTGGCAAGGGCTGGGCCTGAGCTTGGCCCTCTGTGCAGAGCCCCCAGTCCAAACTCTTGATGTCCCCAGGCTCTGGGCCAGGGGGAAGCAGGCCTGGGCACAGTCAGGTCCCTCTTCTGCCTGGCTCTGGGTCATCCCTTTGGGGAAGGGGTGAGTCCCTGGCCCTTTTCCAAGCTGCATTCTCTAATCTCCCACCTCCCACCCTGCTCCTGGGCCAAGGCCTTATCGCCCTGGCCCTCACTGCTGTTCTGAAGCAGCTGTGATCCCTTTCCCGCCTTCTCTGGACCCTATCACCCCTGCAGCCTTGCATGGCGGCTGGCCCAAGGGGATGCAGGGTGGGACTCTTCCGAGGCCTCAGGCGTGGGCCTGGTGTTGGTCTGGGTGCAGCATGGGGGCAGAAAAGATAGAGGACCACAAGATGATGCTCTCCAGGAGCCCCCAGGGGAGCCTCACAGGCTGAAAGCAGGGATGTGAACCATTCTGGGGGCCAGCTGGGGCTCTCAGTTCCAGAGGGCCCTGCAGGGGAAGCCAGGAGTCCCGGGGTGGTCAGATTGGTCCAGCCCTGTCACTCCCCGACCCTACCTGGGATGGTCCCCCTGACTGATGTGGTCCTTGGTTTCTTCCCCCACTCCCTGACCGGCGGGGTCAGTAGTGATGCTGGGCTGCCCACGGAAGCTGGGGGATATTCGCCTCTTCTCCTGTGTCCGTGAAACTTCAGGCCTCCAGGTGCAGTGGAGTGGGGGCTCCTCTCAGGTCTTGAGTCCCGCCATCCCATTCCTCAGAGAGAGAAGGCCCCTGTCTCTCTAGGGAACAGAGTCTGGGCCAGGGCTGTGGACAAGGCTCAGCCCTGCTCTGGCAGCAGTGGCTTGTAGCTTGCAGGAGCACGTGGATTGGCAATGTCCCCTCGTTTGCTTCAGCTTCTCTGCCAGAGCCCCCTGTGATAGACACTGAGCACCTGTGATGCCCTTGTCAGCACTGCAAGCCTGGACATCCCCCCCTTACAGCAAAGGGAATAGGCCCAGAGAGGTTAAGTGTCTGTCCCAGATTGCACAGCAAGTGAGCTGAGATTCTAATCCGTGAACCGTTGATTCCAAAACCTAAGCTCAGACCACCTGTTTCTATGGCCTCTGAAGGTGAATCTCACTGGTACCCAAATGTAACTTTCTAGAATTGGGGTCCAGCGTGTGTCACAGAGGGAGACCTTAGCCCCTGCCTTTCCTTTTCTGCTCCATTGCAGCCCAGATCATGCCAATGGGAGCAGGCTTGTCTAAGCATTTTTTTTTGAAATGGAGTCTCGCTCTGTCGCCCCGGCTGGAGTGAAGTGGCCGGATCTCAGCTCACTGCAAGCTCCGCCTCCCGGGTTTATGCCATTCTCCTGCCTCAGCCTCCCAAGTAGCTGGGACTACAGGCGCCCGCCACCTCGCCCAGCTAGTTTTTTGTATTTTTTAGTAGAGACGGGGTTTCACCGGGTTAGTCAGGATGGTCTTGATCTCCTGACTTTGTGATCTGCCCATCTCGGCCTCCCAGAGTGTTGGGATTACAGGCTTGAGCCACCGTGCCCGGCCTGTCTGAGCATTTTCTAGGGGGCGATGCATTTGTTTCCTGGTGAAGGAGCAGTGAGGGAAGTTAGGATTTGTAGCTGCCGTAACAAAATAGCACAAACAGGTGACTTAAAAACAACAGAAATTTATTCTTTCATGGTGCTGGGGTCTAGAAATCCAAAACCGAGGTGTCCACAAAGTGGATTCTTTCTGGAGACTCCAGGGAAGAGTGTTTTGTGCCCCTCTCCGAGTTCTGGCAGCTGTCAGCACTGCCTGGCATTCTCTGGCTGATAGAAGCATCACTCTCTGCTCTGTTGTCACACAACATTCTCCCTGGGTGTCTGCGTCTCTGGGTCCAAATTTCCGTCTTCTTATAAGGACACTAGTCGTCTTGGATTGAGGGTCCATCCGAACCCGGAATGACCTCGTCATAAGTTGATTACATCTGCAAAGACACACTGTTACTCATAAGGTCACATTCACAGGTTCTGGGTGGACATGAACTTTGGGGCCCACTCTTTAAGCCAGTAGAGCTGGTGTTTGAGCTCAGGAGGAGGTTCTGAGATATGGGGGGTATTGTTCTCTTGTCCTTCCCAACCGCTCCCATCCCTCCCTCTTGCAGGTGTGGGGTGCACACTGAAAATGCCACGCTCCTTCCTGGTGAAGAGCAAGAAGACTCACACCTACCACCAGCCCCGTGTGCAGGAGGATGAACCGCTCTGGTCTCCTGCCCTTACCCCAGGTGAGTCAGAGCCAAGGCTGGCGCCCTGCTGCACTCACCGGGGGCTTTCTGCTCTGTGTGATGGGGGTGCAGCAGCGTCCATCCTGCAGCAGCCTCTTCTTCCAAGTCTGGAAGCAGGAGTGCAGTAAATGTGGGTTGCAGATGAAAGGAGTAGATGAATGAATGATGCCCTCGTCCCTTCTGCCCTGTTGGGGAGATGAGAGTGTCAGGTTGGAGCCAGTACTCAGTTACTGACATGTGGGGCCTCACTGGAGGCTCAATCTAGGGCTGGAGTTGGGTTGCTCAGAAAAACAGACTGGTCCAAAGTCTTCCACAGGGTCTCCTCCTGGCCTCTTCTCGACCCCCTGCTCTGGGCAGAGCCCGGGAGTATGAGCCGCCAGAAGCAGCCGCAAGTGGATGTCTATCTGGGCTTCCTCCTCCTAGGGAGGGTGTGCCCTCCTTGCTCCCTCTGGGCTTCCCAGAAGCTGCGGCTATTGATGCTGATGGTCCTATCTCCCTACAGTGCCCAGAGACCAGGACCCGAGCAATGGCCCTGTCCTTAGCACCCTATTCCCAAACCAGTGCCTGGACTGGACCAACTTCAAACGAGAGCCGGAGATGGAGCAGGACCAGAACTTGGCCAGGATGGCCCCGGCGCCAGGTACCCAGCTGCGACCCTCTGTCATTCCCCAGGGAGTGCCAAGGGGAGGAAGGATGAAGGGACTCTTGCAGCACAGCCCCTTGGGGCCCTGGAGTCAGGAAGGACCCACAAAGTCACTGGATGCAGCCCGGGCTCTGTGGCTTCCGCTCGGGCCTCCCAGACAGGCAGCTAATTCCCAGATGCGGGTTAGGTGGGGGAAGAGGTAAGAAGCAGCAGCTGGGCCGGTCCATGCAAGGGGTGAGGTGGGCACTCTGGAGTGAGGGTGGGGGTGTTTCTGGACTGGAAAAGCTGAGGAGCCACAGGGACACAGACATCCCCAGCAGTAAGTATTTGGGTTGACACCCTGAAACCCTCCGCATGAGATGATGAAGGTGGTGGTGGGTGGTGGAGGGTGGTGGGAAGTGGGTGCTCTGTGTTTATTTTATTTCATTTTATTTTTTGAGACACGGTCTCACTCTGTTGCCCAGGCTGGAGTGCAGTGGCACGATCTCAGCTCACTGCAACCTCTGCCTCCCTGGTTCAAGTGATTCTCCTGCCTCATCCTCCCTAGTAGCTGGGATTATAGGTGTGAGCCACCACACTTGGCTAATTTTTGTATTTTTTGGTAGAGACAGGGTTTCACCATGTTGGTCTGGCCGGTCTCAAACTCCTGACCTCAAGTGATCCTCCTGCCTTGGCCTCCCAAAGTGCTGGAATTGCAGGCGTGAGCCACCGTGCCCAGCCCCCTGTGTTTAAATGAGTAACCAGGCATGTGTCCCTATCTCCACAGAGGGCCCCATTGTGCTGTCCCGACCCCAGGATGGGGACTCTCCACTGTCCGACTCACCCCCATTCTACAAGCCCAGCTTCTCCTGGGACATCCTGGCCTCAACGTATGGCCACAGCTACCGGCAGGCCCCCTCCACCATGCAGTCAGCCTTCCTGGAGCACTCCGTCAGCCTGTACGGCAATCCTCTGGTGCCCAGCACCGAGCCCGCCTTAGACTTCAGCCTCCGCTACTCCCCAGGCATGGACGCATACCACTGTGTGAAGTGCAACAAGGTGGGCAGTGGGGGGTGTGGGTGGGCACCTGGGCCCTGCTCTGTGCACTCCCTCTCAGCGCACTGGCAGCTCTGGGTGTTCCCTGTGCTGTGAACCTTGGGACTCTGGTGGGATTAATGATCAAAGCGTTTGCCCTCATCACCATTCATTGAGCTCTGACCATGTGCCTGGCCCTATGCTAAGCAGTTGACAGGCATGAGTGCCAGGAGGCAGATGAAGGGTTAAGGTTCAGAGAGGTTAAGTCACTTCCAGGATCAGACAGCAAGTAGCTATCAGAACCAGCATTCAAACCCAGCTCTGGCCAACTCCCAGCTCTTAACCACCGGGCTATTCAGCCTCTAGAGGAGGCAAGGAGGGGGCTCCAGATCCACTCTCTCACACCCAACTTTGTAGATGGGAGACTGAGCCACAGAGAGGAAAAGGGACCTCCCTGGGTCACACAGCAAACAAGTAGCAGAACTGGCAATCCAGTGTCCCTTCCTCTGTGCACCCTGCCTTGGCCAGAGCTGGGCATGGAAGAGACCATGGGACCCCAGGCCTGTTCCCCTCTCTGCAGCCCCCAGTGGCCTCACACGCTGCCCCTGCTCCCAGGTCTTCTCCACTCCTCACGGGCTCGAAGTGCATGTGCGACGCTCCCATAGTGGGACCCGGCCCTTCGCCTGTGACGTCTGCGGCAAAACCTTCGGCCACGCCGTGAGCCTGGAGCAGCACACGCACGTCCACTCCCAGGTGGGCACCTGGCCCAGCGCGGGACTCCCAGCCCCACTCTTTTTCTGTGCTTCCGCAGGGAGCCTGGGGGCTGCGGCTGGGTCCCTCCCCCTGCTCCTGGGGGTGATACAGATTGGGAGGGGTCCCCTAGTACCCACCTCCCTGAGTCTGGGTCTCCAACACCTGCTGTTAACAGACTTCCTACCCTTAACTAAACCACTGTGCAGACCTCAACCATCCCTGCCTCAAGGAACTCACTCTGGGTTAATGGTCAGGAAATGTGAACCCCTAAAAAACCTCTGAGATCAGTCAGCCCATCAGTCAATCAACAAACATTTATTGAGTTTTATTTTAAGCGGTATACCGTGAAGATTACAAGGAAAAAATCCCACAGGAAGCCAACGAGACTCCAAGCCCCAGTTTCACCTCAGAGGCAAAGATGAGGGGTTCCCGGGTCCTGCTCCTGCAGGCCCTATCCTCCAGGCCACCCCAATGGAGTGTCCTATTCCGCAGGGGATCCCGGCCGGGTCCAGTCCTGCGCCTGCGCCTGATCCCCCGGGGCCTCGTTTCCTCCGGCAGGAGCGCAGCTTCGAGTGCCGCATGTGCGGCAAGGCCTTCAAGCGCTCGTCCACGCTGTCCACCCACCTGCTCATCCACTCAGACACGCGGCCCTACCCCTGCCAGTTCTGCGGCAAGCGTTTCCACCAGAAGTCGGACATGAAGAAACACACCTACATCCACACAGGTGAGTGAGTCTCACCTGCCTGCGCCCCCTGGTCAGAGCACCCCCACCTTTCCCTGAGAGATGCATCAGAGGCCCCAGCGTGAGGCTGGGGTGGGGTCTAGTTACAAAGTCGAAGGCCACTGATGATGGAGGGCTGGGCGCCTGTGCTGCTTAAGTGCATTTAATGCATGGAAAAATTACAGGAAGGAAACAGCAAAATCTCAACACTGGTGATCTCATGGCAGAAGTGAGACTAGCAGCTGAATTGCTCATTCATTTGTTCGCTCATTTACTCACTTGCTCATTCATTTGTTCATTCATTTGCTCATTTATTCACACATTGGCTCACTCATTTGCTCATTCATTTGTTCACTCATTCATTCATTTGCTTATTCATTTGTTCACTCATTCATTCGTTCACTCATTCTCTCACTTATTTGCTCATTCCTTTGTTCACTCATTCATTGGCTTATTCATTTGTTCACTCATTCATTCATTCATTTGCTCATTCATTCCCTCCTTGCTATTAGCTGAGTGCCTCTTTTGTGCCAGGTGTACCAGACTTGGAAATGTGTTGATAAACAAGATGACTCGGCTGCTGCCCCTAACCACCCTATAATCCAGTAGGGGTGGGAGGAGGGTCCAAGTTGTGTCTTTGCTTCTCTCTCCTTTCTAATTATTTTCTAAAGTGAATGTGAGTTGGCCACGAGAGAAAACATAGGGAGTTACTGGAAAATGAACCCGGGGGCGGGGCAGTGGAGCGGCAGGCCTGGTGAAGAGGCCCTGACCCCGCCCTTGCTGTGCTCCCCTCCCTGCAGGTGAGAAGCCGCACAAGTGCCAGGTGTGCGGAAAGGCCTTCAGCCAGAGCTCCAACCTTATCACCCACAGCCGCAAGCACACAGGCTTCAAGCCCTTCAGCTGTGAGCTGTGCACCAAAGGCTTCCAGCGCAAGGTGGACCTGCGGCGGCACCGCGAGAGCCAGCACAATCTCAAGTGAGGCTGCGCCGGCTCCCAGCTCCTGGCCAGCCTGCCCTGCGGTCCTGTCACCTGGAGGCCAGCCTCTCATGCCCAAATCTCCAGTGTCCTGGAGGTGGGACTGGACAGGAGTCTTCCAGCTTGTTTTGAGACTCACAAAATTGTTGTGCCACCTTGGGCAAGTCACTCTCCTTCTCTGGATCAACATTTCTCCTGCTGCCAAGTATGGGAGCCTGGCTGGGTCTTTCTGAGCAGAAGTTGTTTCCAGGTGTGCTCAGGCGCCTTCCTCTAGCAGAGCACAGAAAGCTAGAATACCCCCAGGGAGACAGGGATGCGGAGAATAGAGGACCAGAGCTAGGACTCACGGACAGACCCTCTGCCTGCCTGCTGCCCACTGAGCTGGGACCTGGTCACCTTGGATTTTAGCGGGCCTCTTTCTGGCTGCAATGGCCAGAGTCGGAGCTGCCTCCCACCCCAGATAGAGGCCTGGCACCCCCTCTGCTTCGGCCAGATGTGCTGGCTGACCCTGACTTCCGACCAGCACTCAGCTGGCCACTGAGGATTCCAGCTCTACAACCAGGCCATGAGGCTGGAGAAACTGGCAGTTATTGCTGTCAAAAGCCTGTTCTCTCAATTGCTGTCAATAAAATTAAAGATACAGATTTGCCGTCATGTGACCAGCATTAATTGCCTATGAGGTCCAGGGTACTACACGGGGCTTTGGGGGATGATGGGGGGAGGCTTGAGGAGCAGAGAAAGCTATGGAGGCACTCACAGGCAAGTTGCGGAGACCGGTATTCAGCCCCCACGTGCACAGACCCACTGAAGAGCCGGTAGCAAGCAGAAGGGGCCCATGCGACAAGACCACAGGGGTGGGCAAGGCTAGTGCAGCTGGGGCGGTATCCGTTTCCTGTGGCTGCTGTGACAAATGACCACAAACTTAGTGGCTTAAAACAACACACACTTATTCTCTTACAATTCTAGAGCCAGAAACTCAAAATGAGTCTCATGGGGCTAAATCAAGGTGTTAGCAGGACTGCGTTCCTACAGGAGGCTCCCAGGAGGGTCTGTTTTCCTGTCCCTTTCACCTTCCCAAGGCCGTCTGTATTCCTCTGATCTTGGCCCCTTCCTCTGCCTTCAAAGCGCATCACTCGGACCTCTGCTTCTGCCTCCATCTCTGTCTTCTGCCTTCGACCTGCTTACCTCTCTCTTATAAGGACGCTTCTGATTACACTGAGCTCAGGTATAAATCGTCCCATCTCAAGATCCTGAACGTAATCACTGTGGTCGGCTAAATAATGACCGCAAAGATGATATCTACATCCTAAGCCTGGAACTTGTGAGCAGGACGTTACAGGGCAAAAGGTCCTAACCCCGGAACCTGTGAGTGTAACGTTATAGGGCAAAAGGGACTTTGCAGGTGTGATGAAGTTAAGCCTGGTGCTGCACCTGTCTAGCTGTGTGACTTCAGGTGAGTTCCTGAACCTCTCTGGGGCTCAGCTTCCTCCTCTGTGTAATGGTAAACACAGCAGTCCCTTCCACCGATTCGCTGAGACCATTCTCACAAAGTGGCATGAAGGGCCAGCCCAGCATGTAGTAAGTGCTGCCGAGTTGTGAACATCCCTTTTTGAAGTCCTGTCCATCCCACAAGGCCCACTTAGCCGTCTCCTCCATGAAGCTTCCCTCGGTCATCCAGCCAGGAGGTCTTCTCTCTCCTCTGATACTGAGAAACTCAGTCTCCTTGTTTACAGCTTAGGAGCCATTGAATGTGGAATGCAATTATGTGTGGATAACTTCGGGAGGTCTTCTGTCTGAGCTCCAGCCGCACCCACCCCCCTCCATCCCGCACCAATCCTGTGCCTGGCCCACAGCCATGGACACCTCTGATTGAGCTTGCAGGTACTGAGCTAAGCCAAGGGTTTCCACACATTGTCTCTAACCCACACAACCCTCTACAATGGAATGCCATTCTCCCATTTTACAGATGGGGCAACTGAGGCCCAGAGAGGTCAGCCATTAATAAAAAAAACATAGATATGGGTCAGGCGCTCGTGCCTGTAATCCCAGCACTTTGGGAGACCAAGGCGGGCAGATCGCTTGAGGTCAACAGTTCGAGACCCGCCTGGCCAACACGGTGAAACCCCCATCTCTACTCAAAATACAAAAATTAGCTGGGCATAGTGGCACGTGCCTGTAATCCCAGCTACTTGGGAAGCTGAAGCAGGAGAATTGTTTGAACCTGGGAGGTAGAAGTTGCAATGAGCCAAGATGATGCCACTGCACTCCAGCCTGGGCAACAGAGCAAGACTCCATCTCAGAAACAAACAAACAAAAAATAGATGTGAGGGCTTACCCTTTCCAGGTGTGCTCAGGTGCCTTCCTCTAGCAGAGCACAGAAAGCTAGAATACCCCCAGGGAGATAGGGATGCCGAGAGTAGACCAGAGCTAGGACCCACAGACAGACCCTCTTTCCTAGAGAAAGAAGGATGCTTTCCAAAGAAACGCTGCTGTTGTCAGATGGTTTCTGTGTATAGTGTGATTTAGCCTTGGGTTCATGAACCGACTTGTTTAACGTGTATTTCATTGATTGCCAACTTATGAGGCTCAACCTGTCACGAAATGGCAAATGTCCCATGCAAATGCCCAATTCCCATCCATTGTGGACTGCTCAAACCTGGATAAAACTAGAAGCTGTTCACCTGGATTGTCAGGGGAGTGAAAGACAAGTCTTCACACTCATGTTTGTGGTTGCAGAGAGGCCCACAGAGCTGGCTGGACATGGCTCAGACCTGTTCTGGTGCTCCCCAGGCGTACGCCACAAGCCTCCGGGGGTTCATTTGTTTTAGACGGAGTAGAGATTACATTGCTCAAATAACTGGGAGGAACTCTGGGTTAACATTCAGTCTATTGCAACCGCTTCTTAGAGCCTATAACGTGTAAAACACTTGTGTCCATCCCCGAGGGGAGGATTTGGGTGTTCAGTGTTTTCCTAAGGTTAATTTGAGAACCAGAGAGGGAGAGAGGGAGGTTGGCCTAGTTGCCCAAAGTCACGCAGCAGGCAAAGGCACAGCTGGGATGAGAAACTGACTCTGAGTTGAGGCTATCTTTTTGGAGCCTGTGTACCCTCCCTCCCACTGAGACCCAAAAATGTTTCTTCCAGGTCTCTCCTGTGGTGTGCAAAGGGCTTAGGGCCCCCAAGAGGAATGGGACTCTCACCCACCCCCAGGCTCTGCATTTGGCTGGGCAGAATCCTGACATCCATTCCCTGGCAGAGGCTCTTCCTGTTTCCTTTAGCCAGAATTCCCCTAAGCAAACCTGTCAGGTGAGTGGGGTGGGCTCAGGGCTTGGGATTTGCATGGGAGGGTGATCTACCCTCCTCAGCAAGCTCCCTGTGGGTGTCCTGTCTTGAAATCCAGCTCTTGAAATCAGGAGAAGAGGGACCCTGGTGGCCAGAGCACCAGAGCCAGCAAAGCCTTAGAAACCACCTGTTTCCATCTCTCCTCCTGTCCAGGAGGACAGTGAAGCCCAGCAAGGGGGAAGGGCCTTGCCCAAAGCCACACTTCTGGAGCCAGGCCTGGAATGGGCTCTTGACTCATCTCTTACACACACATGCACACACACACACCGATTGGGAGCTGCTTTGCATACTCCCTGTTTGCTAAACAAAACCAAACCAATATCAGGATTTCAGCCACTTCGGCAGCAGGGCGGGGCAAGGCGGAGGAGCTGAGCTGTGAGGGGAAGCCAAACAATGTTCCTTCTTCGTCGACTGAGGTTTGGTGAGATCGAGATTAAGCTTGTCGGGCTCCTCCAGGGAGTGGGTGTGTGGGGTGGCGCCAGAGGGAGGCCACAGCAGCCTCAGAGCAGTGGGGGCTGGAACCCCATTTGCATATCGCAGAGAAAGAGGGCAGGTAGTGAGGAAGCCTGTGACACCTGCGTCCAGGGGAAGACTGCAATGGCTGGAAGGCTTGGCTTGGGCTTCCTGGCCCTGCTGAGGCAGTGGATTGGAGCTTGGGGGTTGGTCTTAGCCAGAGGGCAGTGCTGCTGACCCTTCCTCATCCCTGAGAAGCTGCTGCGGGATGGCCTCATGTGCAGAGCTGGGAGCCCCCAGGAGAAGGCAGCCCTGAAGAAGATTTGCAGATGAGCCCCAGTGGGAGCAGAGTTCCCTGGATCTTCCGTCTCCTTCTGGAAGCAGAGGCTATGCCCGTGACACCGGGGTGGAGAGGTGGCCCAGGAGGTGCTGTGGGTACCACCCATCTGCAGTCTGTGATTTCAGGGGAGTTCAAGCTCCCCCACCAATTCTCCACTTCCCGTCAGCTCCCTGCGGCCGACTACCTGGCCTGCAGTTCCTGCCACCGGAATTGCAATGTGACCTGGAAGGCACTGTCCAGCCCTGTGGAGACGGCCCATGGCTTCCATGTGCCACACAAGGAAACAGAGGCCCAGAGAGGAGAGGTGCTAGCCCAAGGTCACATTGCCACTAACAGCAAAGTACGACAGAACTCAGGTTGTCCAGCCCCAATCCAGTGGCCTTCCCAGCAGGGCCTCTGGGTTGCTTGACTCCAGGGGACTCCATGTACATAGAATATGGTGCAAATGGTGTTGGTGGGGTGGCTGGCCTGAAGGGCTCCTTAGACTGTGGCACTGACGCCCTGCTTCCAAGGATTGGATGGGGACACGTGAGACCTCAGGATGCTGCTGGTGACATGACCTGGAATATCAGTTTACTCCATGGTAATTAACAAAACCAATATTTTAATATCAAAACTAACCAGCCACATTAGGGAGTAGAATGCAACATCTGAATTAATTTTCAGATAAAATGTCCTGTTCGTGGTGACAGCTTCAAGCTACACTGCAGGCCCTGCACTCTGCATTTCCTCTGGATGCAGGAGAAGCCCCTCTTCCAAGCAGGCCACATCCCACAGGGCAACCAGGCCCAGGGCCAGGGCCTCCTGAGGGACAGACTGAGAGGTGCCCAGGAAGCCCTCCATGGAAATCACTGATAAGGATGGAAATGCATGTCCCAGGGTGAGCCTGGAGAGTTGTGCGTGTGTGCACTCACACATGTGTGTTGGCCCCAGCCTGTCTCTATCTGCCCATGGCTGGAGTGAGCTGGCCTGGAAGCAGGCGTGGACAGACCAAGGCAAGGAGGCAGGGACCGGGTAGTGGGGCTATAGAGAAGTGGAAGGAAGCAGGGCTCTGTATGATCCAGAAGATCAGGACCTGTCCTGAAGGTTCCCTGGAGATCAGACATCCCCCACCCCATCACCTGGAGAACTGAGCCCCAGCCCCAGCTGCTCACCATGACCTAGCCTTCAGGGCTGACCCCAGTCCCCTGACTTCAAACCCCTGTCTGCAATCCCTGCCCTATGGGGGCTCCCACTCAGTGTGGTGTGGGTGAGGGCTGTTCCACGGGAAGGAGCTGAGAACATAGAAGAATCTGGGTTGGCCAGAAGTGTGAGAAGGAAGCAGGAAGGAGTGCAGGAAGCAGGCAGAGCATGGCACACGCTGTGCGTCAGGGGAGACTGAAGACCCGCAGGAGTTCCTAAAGGCATTGCAGCCATTGACATGGGCCCGAAGCCCCAAGGGAGCTGATGTGCCATGGGCTGAGCTTTAGAAGGAAGACCCAGGTGGGTGTGCAGTGTGGCCTGGGGGCACAGAGCAAGGGCACTGGCTGGAGGCCGGTCTTGTCAATACCAGGAGCGACAGCAGCTCCAGCCTCAGCGTCAGCCTGGCCTGCGCTTTCCCTGCTCCCCTGTTGAGGCTGCTCAGGGAGGGGAGGGTGGCCCGGCCCTGGATGGAGGGCAGGACCCAGAACAGTGAGGCCCCACCCCTCCCCGCCTCCTGGGGTCACTGGACAAGCAGCAGGGCCCTTCTTGCTATTCCTAAATGGCCTTAAGAGAACTCTCAATGCTGTTTCCCACCCTCAAGCCTTTGGCCCTGGTGTTCCCTCTGCCTGAAATGCCCTCTTCTTGTTCTGAACCCTCTCAGCCTTAAGTCAAGTTCGTAAGAAAAGCTTTTGAAATGTGATCTCCCATGACCCTCCATTCCACTCCTAGGAATATATCTTCAAGAAATAGACATGGGACAGGCATAGTGGCTCACATCTATCATCACAGCACTTTGCAAGGTCCAAGTGGGAGGATTGTTTGAGCCCAGGAGTTCAAGACCAGTCTGGGCAACATAGCGAGATCCCATCTCCATAAAACACACACACACACACACACACACACACACACACAAAAGTTGGCTAAGCGTGGAGGCTCGCACCTGTAATCCCAGCACTTTGGGAGGCTGAGGAGGGTGGATCAGGAGTTCCTGACCAGGCTGGTCAGGAGGTCAGGAGTTCGAGACCAGGCCAGCCAACATGGTGAAACCCCATCTCTACTAAAAATACAAAAAGAAAAAAAAAAAGCCGGGTATGGTGGTGGGTGCCTGTAATCCCAGCTACTCAGGAGGCTGAGGCAGGAGAATTTCTTGAGCCCAAGAGAATTTCTTGACCAATTTCTTGACCAATTTATTGACCTGAGAAGCGGAGGTTGCAGTGAACCGTGATCATGCCACTGCACTCCACCCTGAGTGACAGAGCAAGACTCTGTCTCAAAAAAAAAAAAAAAAAAAAAAAAAAAAAAACGTTGAGAAGTTGTTTTCTTCTGGAAATGCAGATTCAGCTGCAAGAGCTTCTTTGCAGCCTGTTTATAATGGCAAAAAAAAAAAAAAAAAATCAGAACCATTCTAATGCCCATGGGAGGAGGCTGGCCACACCGTTGGTACAACGGATGACCACATGGCCAGGAAAAGGAGCAAGCATGCTTTAGAAGGCCACCGGGGGAGGAGTTTATCAGGTTGATGTGGAGTGAAGAATGCATGTGGCATGTTAGCGTGCAGGTTCTGTAAGCATCTGTCTGTGTATGCTGAAGAAACACAGCTGAAGAAAGTCCACAAAACCACTGGTGGCAGTTATTTCTGGGGGCTTGAACAGAGAGTTAAGTTTCACTCTCAGTGCCACCATTAAAAGAGACTTGCAGCCAGGCTTTGTGGTGGCTCACGCCTGCAATCCCAGTGCTCTGTGAGGCCAAGGCAGGTGGATCCCTTGAGTCCAGGAGTTCGAGACCAGCCTGGGCAACATAGTGAGACCCTCGTCTCTACAACAAATAAAAAAATTAGCCAGGCCAGGCATGGTGGCTCACGCCTGTAATCTCAGTGTTTGGGAGGCCAAGGTGGGTGGATCACTTGAGGTCAGGAATTCAAAACCAGCCTGGCTAACATGGTGAAAGCCTGTCTCTACTAAAAATACAAAAATTTGGCTGGGTGCGGCAGCTTACGCCTGTACTCCCAGCACTTGGGGAGGCCGAGGCAGGCGGATCATGAGGTCAGGAGATCGTGACCATCCTGGCTAACACAGTGAAACCCCATCTCTACTAAAAATACAAAAAATTAGCCGGGCATGGTGGCGGGTGCCTGTAGTCCCAGCTACTCAGGAGGAGAGGCAGGAGAATGGTGTGAACCCAGGAGGCGGAGCTTGCAGTGAGCCTAGATTGCACCACGGCACTCCAGCCTGGACAACAGAGTGAGACTCTGTCTCAAAAACAAAACAAAACAAAACAAAAACTTGGCAGGCGCCTGTAATCCCAGCTACTCGGGAGGCTGAGGCATGAGAATCGCTTGAACCCCAGAGGCAGAGGTTGCAGTGAGCTGAGATCGCGCCACTGCACTCTAGCCCAGGCAACAGAGCAAGACTCCATCTCAAAATTTTTTTCTAAAGAGACTTGCATTTGTTGTAGATTTTGGTAACCGGAAAATAGAAGTGAAAATAGTTTTGCAGAATAAGTGTATTGCCAGAGGAAGCTATTGATATCTTAAGTGAAAATGTGGTTTAGAAAATCAGTACACAACCCACGATTCCATTTGTTAATTACACATACGCACACGGAAGGAAGGGCACAAGGGTAGACAGCAGCGTCTTTTTTCTTCTTATTTTTTAGTGTGTATGTTTTATTTTTCTGTATTGGGCATGCATGATAACATTATCACTGGCATGGCAAAAAAGGCTCTCTCCGCTGAAATATAATTTCCCGGCCTCGAGGTTTGTGTCTCTGTCCCCTCCCTCAAAGCTGCAGGCCCCTTCAGGCCCCTGTAGTGCAGTGCACAGCCTTGCAGGCAGGTGCCTTTCTACTTTACAAGTGCTGGCTGTCTCGCCCCCACCCCGCTACTCTGTGAGCCACCTCCCAGCAGATGATGGGTCCCATCCTTTGGGGCCAGCGCCTGCTAGATCCCCGCTAAGTTTAGGATGGGTATCCAACCGCCCGACTCCTTCTTAGCAGCTGGGGCAGGGCCTCCAAGGTAGGTAGAGCGAGAGTCTGGCTTAGGAAGAGCAGGGTGGACACTGGACCTGTGACTCCTCACAGGGTCCCCAGCTCTTCCCCTGGCCTGGGTCGGGGGCTGTCCGGGACCACCTCCATGGATGTCTAGCTGGAAGTGGGCCTGGCCCAGAGAGAGGCAGGACCCAGGGTTCCTGGGGGATGAGGGCTGCAGGGATGAGGGCTGCAGGGGTGAGGGCTGCAGGGATGAGGTCTGCAGGGATGCTGCAGGGGGGAATTCTGAGGCAGAGCATGTTCTGACCCGGCAAGCTCAGGTTTGGCCTGATAAGTTTATCGCACGGTGCCGGCTGCCAACTGTCGGTGTGGAGTAGAACCACGGGCCAAGCAGGAGGGCACTCCTGAGCCGATAGTGCCTTCCAAGTGTTATCAGGGGCCTGGTGGCCCAGAGAGAGGGAGAAAGGGACCAGAGGAGAGGGGGGAGAGAGAGAGAGAGAGAGGCTTCCAACCACTTCACTCAAAGGACAGGCTAGGGAGGAAGAGGCCACTGAGGTTCGTCAAGGGTCCTTGACATCCCAGCCTTGGGCCATGGCAGCAGGGAATCAACCCCGGTCAGGCACAGGCTGAAGACCCCATCAAACCCAGGCACAGCCTTCCAGACCACCAAACCATGCTGCTGCTACTCAGATCTTCTGCAAGACCTAGAGAAAAAACTCCCTTTCCTGGAAGGTCCTGGGGTTCCAGGATGCACGTGCAAAGCCCTGGGAGCAGGAGGGCCAGGCTGCTGGGGGCTGCTCCTTTAATTACTTGAACCCCATTCCTTCACACCCCAGCCCTTTTCCTCCCTAACCCCAAGCCCCAAGGCCTCGGGTGAGAGTCAGACCCAGTTTATCTTTTGTGAGTCCCTCTGGGGTGCCAGCCTGGCACTTGTCTCCATCCAGTGAGGCACAGCTTTCCAACATTACATCCCTCCTCATGATTGGGGAAACAGTCTGAGAGTGACCAGGAGAGCAGGCAGAGGGGTGAGGACCCAGGAGACCAGGGGGAAGAAGAGCAGGAGGAGAAGGGAAAGCTGCAGCCTGGGAGGCCCCATGCCCACCCTGAGGTCTGGAGGTCCAACAAGTGCTTCGTGATCTGCAAGGAAAAGTCAGACATGAAACAATGCCTCCCGGCCCCAAGCACAGTCACAGGGCAGCCTGGTCCTCAGCCATGCACAGCCACCTGGCGGGGGAGGCAGGAGCTGGCATCCACAGGGTTATCTCTGGGGGGTGGATTTTAAAGTTATTTTGTTTGTTTGTTTGCTTTTGTTTTGTTTTGTTGAGATGGAGTCTCGCTCTGTCGCCCAGGCTAGAGTACAGTGGCATGATCTCAGCTCACCGCAACCTCCACCTCCTGGGTTCAAGCAAATTCTCCCGCCTGTAATCTCTGCACTTTGGTAGGCCGAAGGGGCCTGATCACCTGAGGTCAGGAGTTTGAGACCAGCCTGACCAACATGGTGAAACCCCATATCTACTAAAAATACTAAAATTAGGCCAGGTGCGGTGGCTCGCACCTGTAATCCCAGCACTCGGGGAGGCTGAGGCAGGATAATCACTTGAACCCAGGAGGCAGAGGTTGCGGTGAACCAAGATTGCACCATTGCACTCCAGCCTGGGTAACAAGAGCAAAACTCCGTCTCAAAAAAAAAAAAAAAAAGTTAACCGCCGTGGTAGCTGGTGCCTGTAATCCCAGCTACCCCAGAGGCTGAGGCAGGAGAATCACTTGAACCTGTGAGGCAGAGGATTGAACCTGTGAGGCAGAGGTTGCAGTGAGCTAAGATCATGCCACTGCCATCCAGCCTGGGTGATAGAGTGAGACTCTGTCTTAAAAAAAAAAAAAGAAGGGTGTGGGGTTCTTGATGACGTGGAGATCACCAAGTTAGATGGGTGGCCAGAGAGGCCTCATTAAGAAGCACTGAGTTTCGTCACACAAGAGAGGGGGTTGTGGAAGGACAGCCCTGGATGGGAGTCAGGAGACCGAGGGATGTCACTCTGCTTGGCTGGGTGGCTTTGGTCAGACACTGCCCTCTGGGTCTCAGTTTCTTTTTCTTTTCTTTTCTTTCTTTCTTTCTTTTTGTTTGTTTGTTTGTTGAGAGACGGTCTCACTCTGTCACCCAGGCTGGAGTCCAGTGATGCGATCACAGCTCACTGCAGCCTCAACTTCCTGGGCTCAAGCGATCCTCCCTCCTCAGCCTCCCGAGTAGCTGGGAGTACAGGCATGTGCCACCATAACCGGCTAATTTTTATATTAGACAGGATTTAGCCATGTTGCCAGGCTGGGCTCATACTCCTGGGCTCAAGCAATCCGCCCAGCTCAGCCTCTCAAAGTGCTGGGATTACAAGTGTGTGCCACTGCACTCAGTCAGTTTCTTTTTCTTTTTTTGTACAGGTAAGGTCTCACTATGTTGCCCAGACTTGTCTTGAACTCCTGGCTTCAAGCCATCCTGCTGCCCTGGCTTCCGGAACAGCTGGGACCACAGGTACTCACCACCACTCCAGGCTAATTTTGTACTTTTTGTAGTGATGAGGTCTCACTCTGTTGCCTAGTTAGTCCTGGCTTCAAATGATCCTCCTGCCTCGGCCTCCTGTTGACACCTCTTGACTCTCAGCCTCTGCTCTTTCCATCCCCTCTACCCAAGTGGCTCTGTTCCTCCTACCGCTTTGCTCAGCTCTCTCCTAACTGTCCTGGGCCCAGCTCGAGCCTCACCTCCTCCGGATGCCTTCCCAGGCAGTTCGCTTCCCTCTGACACGTTTGTGGTACCACCACAGCACTTTCCTGTGAACGCTGTGAATGGCTCAGTGTGCGGGGCAGGCACACGATAAATGTAGTTGTTATAGTCATTGCCAAAAGCTCTGACCTTGCAGCCCAGGTTCTGGGCTGAACCTGCAGGGCCCCAGGTCCTCCCAGTCTGGGGTTGGGGAGCAGGTGGGGAGCAGGTGCGCCCCCCCATGCCTTCTGTGATGAGCTGAATCCTGCTGCACTCCTCGGCTGTCCCTGCTGACAGCTGGAGCTACAGACGCCAGGCTGAAGCCCAGAGCTATTTCTGCCAAGGGTGACTTGGAACTTCCTCCCGGATCTCTTAAAAATAGAGGGGTTATCGTGGCCGTCAGGCCCCTTCCTCCACATGGGGAGCTCGAACATGATTTCTGGGGAAGGCCTAAGCCCCAGGCCTCTCTCAGCCCAGCAAGGACTTATCTCTGAGCTCAGCTGGGCAGCAGGAAGGGAGCGAAGCGACCACCGTGGGCAGCTCTTCCTGCCCCAGGAGCCCCTTTTGGGAGCAGCAAGGGATGTGGCCACTGACTCAGGGGTGTCAGTCACCCCTCTTCCCCGGAGCTGCGGTTGCCCACCGGACTCTGAGGGGAATCAGAAATCAGTCGGGTAGAGAGCATCCTGGGGAAGCCTCAGGCACCGTCCGGCCTGGCTTTTCTGCCCCAAGCCCACCCCATCTCTGTACACGACCGTGAGATCACTGGTGGACAGCTGTCTCTACTGTGTGACCAGCCCCAGCAGAGGCTGAGGGTCGGGCACCTGGAGGTCAGGCTGGGGTCCACCGCTCCCAGCAGCTGGGTTCGCTCTGCATTAGAGGGCATTCTTAGGTGCCAGCTCAGCTCCTCTGCGGATGTCTTCACACTTTGCAGACCCCAGACTTAGTGCCAATAGAAGACCACTTCTCGCAGGGTACAAAGTCTCTGTTCAACAAGTATTTGCTGGACATCCACTCTGGGCAGGGCCCTGGCAAGACCCAGGAGAGGAGATGCTCTTGGGGGTCTGGAGGCCCAAGGGGGTCACTAAGCCCAGCCGTCGGGGTGAGGGAAGTCGGCATTCGCAAGACAAAAAGAATTTGATCTCTGGGAAGTGGAAAGGGCTGCCCCAAGCCAAGGAAACAGTGGGGTGCAGAGCCCTGGGGGAGAAAAGAGGCCTCCCGCCTGCCCCCAGCTCTCGCCCAACCTGTAAGGGACAGTGCTCTAGCCAGCACCTTCTAACGGCCTCAGGAGGCCACTATGCAAAGCAAAGGTGACCTAGAGGGGTCCTGGGGGCTATCCTGTTGGGGCTTGGCAGCCAGCCACGTGCACCTTTGGTCATTGCCACGGTCACAGTCCCTGCCTTCCCGTCCCTGCTGGTTCATAGGATGCCCACAGGGCTTGCCTGGCACCCCCAGCCCTCTGCACTCCTCAGGAAGGAAGGTTCAGGATCCCTGAGCTCAGCCTCCCCAGGGCAGCTCTTCAGAAGCCTACAATCTTAGCTGGAAACCGTCACGGTTAAGAGTTTCCTCCTGGCGGCTCCCCAGCGCCCCTCAGCCCAGCCTGAGACTTATCACTGCCCCCCAGCTGGTGCCCCCCGCCTCCTCCAACCACCTCACACCGGGTGATTCAGCAAATCTTCCCTCCATGGGGGGAAAAACAAGGGTGAAAAATCACAATGTCAGATTACAAAGCCCTAACTGTAGGGCAGGCCCCTGGCAGGGAGATAAGGATCTCATTCCCCACCCTCAAAGCCTCTCTGGCAGATAAACCTCCTAGAGCAGCATGGGCTGCACCGTTACAGGCGTGGGGTGGGGAAGCCTGGCCTCATGAAAGTCTGGTCAGGGGACGCAGGGCCCTGCCAGGAGCTAAGGGCCCACAGCTCGGCCACTGTGCAGAGAGCTGGCCAAAGAGGAAGTGCCATGGGCAGCACTGATGTTGCCATCCCAACCCCTGCCTTGGAGGGAGAAAGAGAAGGGCAGGGCCTTCTCAGAAAGTTCGATGAGAGGATGCCCCACAAATGCCCTCCACCTTGGGGTGTCCCTCTGCCAGCTCAGCCTGCAAACCATGATCCCCTGCAGGACTGCAGCCCAGCTGTGTTGCAGAAGTAAAGGTGTCTGCCCCCATGAAGCCAGTCTAGAGAAGGGAGGACCTGGGATGCCATTCCTGGGAGGGGGGCCTCCTCTGGCGATGCCTGGGTGGAACTGAAAGCCACTCAGCCTCATCTGCCCTGGAGACCTTGCCAGGAGAAATCCTGGGTCTCCAGGCCAGGGACCTGCTAGGCTGGGAGACCTGCCCTGGGAGCCACTTGTCAGCAGGGGACCCTGTGATGGTGGGGATGAGGCTGGCAGGGGTGGTGGGGGACAGTAACTAGGCTTCCTCTACTGGTGGAGAAGCATAAAATGACAGATTTGAAGTTGAACTCTGTGCTGGGCCCTGTTGCTCTAAGCAAGTCATTAATCTACTTTTTAGCCCCGTATGCTGTCTGTAAAGTGAGATAAGAAAACCCACCCGCAGGGCTGTCCTGGGGTGTCCAGGTGCATGTCAAGCAGGAGTGGCACAGGTCCCGCTCTCTGTTTCCCAGGGTTGGGGACCAGCATCTGGCTGGAATGGGGGTGGCTTTGGGGTAAGTGCCTGCACAGCTCTTGGTGTTCAAGGCCCAGGGTCCAGCTGCCCAGCATTCTAAAGATTCTCCTTTATCTGGTAAAGCTCTCTGAGGTCATCTCCCAGAACACCATGGGACGTCCCATCTCATGCCTGCAGTGGGCTAGGGAAAGGAGGGTGTGCACCAGGCACATAAACCTTCTAGAGTGGTGTGGGTTGCACCCCTGCAGGCATGAGGTGGGGCGACTCGGTGTCATGAAAGTCTGATCAGGGGACATATGGTCCTGCCAGGAGCTGAGGACCCAGAGCTTGGCCACTGTTCAGAGAGCTGGGAAAAGAAGAAGCACCGCAGCCAGGGGCCTTGGTTCCAAGGGCCCTTGGCATGTTGAAATCCTCCGAGCAGACCTGGAGCTCCTCAAACCTCTTGCCTCGCTTTGAGGAAGTACTTCTCTTCCCCTGGGCCTTGGTTTCCTCAGCTGCAAAAGGAAGAGAGCTGGTCAAGACGACGTCTGCAGTCCCTTCACTATAGAATTTTGCAAAATACAAACTGCTCAGTGGGTGTGTAGTTGGCCCAAGGTACTCTGCCAAAGAGGCACAAAAAGCTGATGGGCTTCAAAGCAGCATTATTCCCAGCAGCCAAAATGTGGGCACCCCAATGTCCATCCATAGGTGATGGATAAACAAAACATGGCCTGCCCATGCTAGGAAATATGACTTGGCCATCAAAGGGGATGGAGCTCTGACACATGCCACACATGGACCTTGAGGACATCATGCTGTGTGAAACAGACCAGTCACAAAAGGACAAGCACAGGATGATTCCACTTATATGAGGTCCCTAGAGTAGTCAAATTCATTGAAAGTAGAATGGTGGCTGGCAGGATCTGGGGGAGGGGAATGGAGAGTTAGTGTCTAATGGGTACAGAGCTTCAGTTTGGGAAAAGTTCTGGCGATGGCTGGTGGTGATGATTGCACAAGAATGTGAATGTACCCAGTGCCACTAAAATGTACACTTAGAAATAGTTAAGAAGGTAAAATTTATTAAATGTATTTTAGCAACCACCCCCCACCCCGAGCCAAAAAAAAAAAAAAAAAACCACTGTGCACAGTGGTCTCTGCCGAATGAAGACTTGAAAACCAGAGCCCAGCCCTAAACAGCTCATGCATAGTCCAGGCAGAGAAACAGAGAAGGTAATGCCCCCTCAACTGATGGCAGACAGGCCAGGGAGCCCTGCTCTGGGCTGGAGCAGGGAGGCACCTTCATGGTTGTGCGAGATCTGCAGGGAGAGCCACTTCTCCCTAGGGGTGGGTGTCTGAGCAACAACACCAGAATCCCAGTGACCCTCTCCCCTTCCTCCTGCCACACTGGCTTTGCCTGCTTCTGAGGCTCTGGGAATGCTGTTCCCTCCACTTGGAAGGCAGTTTCCTCACTTTACCAATTTTTTATCTGCGTCATCCCAGTCCCAACCCACATGCACCCCACAAGAAAGCCTTCCTTTGCCAGTTATAGACTCTCAAATCCCCCAGAAATTCTGCCCTCTAATGTTGATCATAATTGTCATGAGATAGCTATTTGTGTCATTGTGTGGCACGTTCTGTGAAATTCTCCTCTGCTTCCCCAGTACTCATTAAGGAAATGTTTTTCATCAGATGGATAGATGGATGGTTGGGTGAGTGGATGGATGGATGATGGATGGATGGATGGATGGATGGATGGATGGATGGATGGATGGTTGGGTGGGGTGGATGGGTGGATGGATGGATGGTGGATGTGTAGATGGATGGATGGATGAACAGAATAGTGGGTGGATGGATGGATGGATGGATGGATGGATGGATAGATGGATCGATGGATGCATGAATGGATGGATAGATGGTTGAATGGACAGATAGATGGACAGATGGCATGGGATGGAATGGATGGATGCTGTTGGTGGATGCTGATCGCATGGATGGATGAATGGATGATAGATGGTTGAATGACAGATGGATGGAGATGGTATGGATGGATGGATGGATGGATGGAATGGATGCTGGGTGGATAGACGCAATGGCGTGGAGTGGGTGGATGGATGTGGATGGGTGGATGCTGGGTGGTAGATGGATGGACGGTGTGGGTGATGGATGTGGATGGGTGGAGGGATGGGACCAATAGTGGATGGATACGGCAAGCAAACTGAGGGGTCTACCCACTCAATACATGAGCCGCTAGGACTGGATAACAGGGGCAAGGTAGGTGTGAATGGGGTGCTTTGATCTTTTGCCTAGAACCATGAATTACAGTTTAGGTACCACTGTCAGTCCTACCTGACACTGTGTGGACTGTGGAGCTGTGTGAAACTGGCTTCCTGGATCTAGCGGTATGGCTGAAGGACAACACTCACCATCCCCTGGGAGGATTGAGTCTATCTGATCTGATCTATTGGCTTGGAGACCCATCCCAGATGGCACCATCCATCTGTGCTAGCACTTGCTGTGCCTAGCCTGGCACTAGCTGAGCCCTTCCCATGATAGCAGGGGTACTTTCCGGTTTTACAGACATGGGAAACTGAGGCACGCATGTCCAAGCTTAACAGAACTTTGAAGGGCCTCTTCCCCAAGCTTTTAAATCACGGGTAAACCCTTCCCAGGAATCAAGGAAGTCAGTGTGGGACCTGTGGCCCACTCTCCTCTATAGCCCCCTAAAACAGATGCAAGTTCCCAGTGTGGTCTCTGGGCCAGCGTGGAGGGGTCAGGAAGGATGAGCTGGAGCCAGGGGGGCAGTTTGGAAACTGCCAGCCCGGGGCCCCCTCCCTCTCCACCTCCCTCTCTGCTCCTCCTCCTCTTCCTCCCTCTCCTCCCACATCTTCCTCCCTCCTTCTCTCCTCCTTTCTCCCACCTGCCTTTCCTTCCTCCTCCCTCTCCCCTTTCCCTATCTTTCCTAGCGCAGGTGGGTTGGGCCCTGGCTGAAACTCCTGAATATTTAGTGACTCTTTCTCCCAGCATCTGAGTTCTCCCGGACTAAGGGTGGGGACATGTGCTGGCGAGGGGAGGGATGATGCCCCTGGTGTCTGTGCCCTGCTGGGGAGGGGAATGCGGGGCACGCGTGACTCCTAGCTCGGTCCTCAGTTCTGTCCTCCATTTATGGGTTCGTCATCAGCAGCACTGATTGGTGCCAGCACTGGGGGAAGGGGGTCCAAAGAGACACCCCCACCCTGCCTCAGCGACGGGGGCAGCAGGGGCTGCACAGGGGCCTCTTTAAGGTGGGGCAGAACCCCTTCCCAAGAGGTCACCCAGAGCACAAAGGGGGAGCAGGAAGGAAGCATGGAGGTCCTGGGAAGCCCTGGCATCGCAGGGCCAAATTTGGGGGAAGGGCAAAGTGGGGATGGTTGGGAGAAGACAGGGGTGGGGGCGGTAGGACCCACCCCCACAGTCTCTGTTAAAGCTTTGGGTTTCTGCCCCAGAGCAATGGGATCCGATTTGCATTTTTGGAGGAGAAGCATCCCTGGTATCCTGGTGGCCAGGGAAGTCAGGAGCCCTGCAGGTGACTGGAGCCCTGAAACTCAGGGCACAGGGTGCAAAGGTGAGCTAGGCAGCCCCCTCAGATCGACCAGCTCATGGGTCTAGGAACCAAGTGGCCACCCGCTGGAGGATGGCCTGAGTCCCTCGAGACCCTGTGTCCCAACGAGGCAGTCTTCTTGTGGGAGAGACAGAAATTGTTGCCGCCCAATGGCATAACCTACGCCCTACCCGTTCTTGTCATTCTGAGTTTCGATGTTCAATTAAGTGATGCAAAGACCCACTCACCCTTAAGAGCTCCCAGGTCCCCTGTCTGCCCCTTGGTGGGGGATGACTCACTAAAAAGGAACCTGGGAATTCTTTGCGGTATTGAAATATTCTGTGTCATGATTGACACGATGACTACATTTTATATAGTTGTAAAGTCATCAAACTGTACACTTAAACTGGGTGTATTTTATTGCATATAAATTATACCTCAATAAAGCTGATTTAAAAGTGTAACACAGGCTGGGTGTGGTAGCTCACACCTGTAATCTCAGCACTTTGGGAAGCCAAGGTTGTAGGATCACTGGAGGCCAGAAGTTCAAGACCAGCCTGGGCAACATAGTGAGACCCCATCTCTAAACAAAATAAAAATAAAAAATAAAATAGCCAAGTGTGGTGACATGCATCTGTAGTCTCAGTCTACAACAACGTAGTAATGTCTAACTAAATCACAGAGGCGCACACCCTTTGACCCAACAGTACCTTACAGATGCCCAGCCCATGTGTACACACTACAGTGATTCACTGCAAGCATTTGTTTTTGGGAAAGGTTGGAAATAACCTAAGCACCCATTAAAGAGGGTTGCGTAAATAAACCATGGTCCAGCCACACAGGGGAATGCTGTCCGTCTGTTCAAAGAAATGAGGAAGTACTCTCTGAATTGATGGAGAGAAATTCCATGATATATTGCCAAGTGAAAAAAGGAAGGTAGGAAGGGAATGTATAGCGAGGCACCATTGGTGATCAACGAATTGATAGCTGGCTGTAATAGATGAAGGAGTCATATTATACTCTCTAGGGAAGCCAGTAAAAGCATGTGTAACTATTTATTACAGGGGAAGTTGAATAGTAAAACCCATCTGTGAGTTCATTGTTTGCTTTTTTTTTTTTTTGAGACGGAGTCTCCCTCTGTCGCCCAGGCTGGAGGGCAGTGGCCGGATCTCAGCTCACTGCAAGCTCCGCCTCCCGGGTTTACACCATTCTCCTGCCTCAGCCTCCGGAGTAGCTGGGACTACAGGCGCCCGCCACCTCGCCCGGCTAGTTTTTTATATTTTTAGTAGAGACAGGGTTTCCACAGTGTTAGCCAGGATGGTCTCGATCTCCTGACCTCGTGATCCGCCCGTCTCAGCCTCCCAAAGTGCTGGGATTACAGGCTTGAGCCACCGCACCCGGCCAGTTGTTTGCTTTTTGAAAAGGGGATGGAGAATCTATATATATAATTTTGTTTATAACCCTGTAGATTGTCTCCAGAGAGATGAACAAGAAACCGATGACATTGATCACCTCCAGAGAAAAGGTGATCTCGGTGTCTGAGATCAGACACTGGGGAAAGGAGTGGCAGGGAGGCTTTTCACTGAGTGCCTTTTTGCGTCCTTTGAATTTTGAACCACGTGCATGTAGTTACCCATTCCCTTAATAGAGAAGGGTAAGTGGATGTGGGAGATCCCTTAGAAGGCTGTTCCCAGTGGTGAAGTGGAGGCTGTTCCCAGTGGTGTGAGTTGAACTAGGGTGACGGATGGATGGGTGGAGAAGATGGATTTCTGATGAATTTAAGAGATAGAGTGAACTGATGTGGCAGCAGATAGATGAGGGGCAAGTGGGGAATCCGGGAGGACACCCATGTTTCTGGCGCTGCCATTCCTCAGAAAGAGAATCCTGCAGGAAGGAGTCACGGGAAGAGATCTGGGAAGACACAGGATGAGTTCAGTTTGAGCATCATTTGTTTTTTTTCTCCCCTTTGACTGTCCAGGATTCTCCCATCTCCCCTGTGAATAAATTTTCCCCTGTGGGTGTGGTCTTAGAGAACGGACAGTCCCTGGTGTGGCCCCTGCCTGTTGGAGCAAGTCCTGGGCTTAGATGCTTCCTTGGTCACTCTCTAGCAGGTAGTCCCATAACCCACGTCCTACCCATTCTTGTCCATTCTAGGAGTTTCGATGTTCAATAAGTGATGCAAAGAACCCACTCACCCTTCAGAGCTCCCAGGTCCCCTGTCTGCCCCATTGGGGGGATGACTCACTAAAAAGGAACCTGGGAATTCTTTGCGGTGATTGAAATATTCTGTGTCATGATTGACATGATGACTACATTTATATAGTTGTAAAGTCATCAAACTGTACACTTAAACTGGGTGTATTTTATTGCATATAAATTATACCTCAATAAAGCTGATTTAAAAGTATAACACAGGCTGGGTGTGGTAGCTCACACTTGTAATCTCAGCACTTTGGGAAGCCAAGGTTGTAGGATCACTGGAGGCCAGAAGTTCAAGACCAGCCTGGGCAACATAGTGAGACCCCATCTCTAAACAAAATAAAAATAAAAAATAAAATAGCCAAGTGTGGTGACATGCATCTGTAGTCTCAGCTACTTGGGAAGCTGAGGTGGGAGGTCGAGGCTGCAGTGAGTGCTACTGCACTCCAGCCCAGGTGACAGAGCAAGACCTTGTCTCAAAAAAAAAAAAAAAAAGAAGAAAAGGAAAAAGTATACATAAACACACACATACATGTATGATGTGATAACAACAGAACAAAAGGCAAGAGGCAAAGAAGCATTCAAATGTGTCTTTACATTGTTATGAAAGTAGTAGAAGTACTAATCTGTATTTGACTTTACTAGATCAAGGATTCATATTGTCATCCCTAGGGTAACCAGTAAAAGTATATACAACTATTTATCAGAGGAAAAATAAAATAACAAAATATGATTAATATTAAAGAAGGAAAAGGAAGGAAAACCATATAGAACAGATAGAACAAATAGAAAATAGTAATGTAAAAGCTTTAAACACAAATATATTAGTATTATATTAAATATAAAAAGATTAAATATTCCAGCTAAAAGACAGAGGATCTTAGAAAGGAGAAACAACTACATGCTGTCTCTAAGAGATAGACTTAAAATATAAGAATACAGTGGCCTGGTGTGGTGCCTCACACCTGTAATCCCAGCACTTTGGGAGGCCAAGGCAGGTGAATCACCTGAGGTCAGGAGTTCAACACCAGCCCAGCCAATATGGTGAAACCTCATCTCTACTAAAAATACAACAATTAGCCAGGCATGGTGGTGGGTGCCTATAGTCCCAGCTACTTAGGAGGCTGAGCATGAGAATCACTTGAATCTGGGAGGTGGAGGTTGCAGTGAGCTGAGATCATGCCACTACACTTCAGCCTGGGCAACAGAGTGACACTTGGTCTCAAAAAAATAAAAAATAAAAAATAAATTTAAAAAAAGATAAAGAAAGAATGAAAAGATGGAAGATGGAAAAAGATATATGCCATGAAAACACTAACCAAAATAAATCTCCTACAGCTATATTAACACCACACAATTTAGACTTTACCAGAGATAAAGAAGAACATTTCATAATGATTAAAAGGCCACTTACCAGGAATATATAATACTTCTAAATTTGTATGTGCATAGTAACATGACCTCAAATATATATAAAACAAAACTGACAGAACTAAAAGGAGAAATAGGAAATTCACAATCACAGTGGGAAATTTTAACACATCTCTCATAGAACAAGCAGACCGAAAAACAAAAGCAAAGAAATAAAACAATTTAAGAAGAATACAGAACATTGTACCTGATGCTTTCAAATGTAGACAGAACATTTATCCAGATTGACCATCTGCTGGACCACAAAGCAAGCCCCAGTAAATTTCAAATAATGAAATCATGCAGAATAAGTTATCTGATCATGGTGGAACTAAGCTAGAAGTCAACAACAAAAAGATTATTTTAAAATCCCCAATTTTTGGATACTAAGCAATAGACTTTAAATAACCCATGGGTCCAGTGGCTCATGCCTATAATCCCAGCACTTTGGGAGGCCGAGGTAGGCAGATCACGAAGTCAGGAGTTTGAGATCAGCCTAACCAACATGGTGAAACCCCGTCTATACTAAAAATACACACACACAAAAATTAGCTGAGGGTGGTGACACATGCCTGTAGTCCCAGCTACTCGGGAGGCTGAGGCACGAGAATCACTTGAACCTGGGAGATAGAGGTTTCAGTGAGCTGGGATCACACTACGGTACTCCAGCCTGGGCAACAGAGCGAGAGACTGTCTCAAAAAATTTTTAAAAAAATTTAAAAATGGGCCGGGCGCGGTGGCTCAAGCCTGTAATCCCAGCACTTTGGGAGGCCGAGACGGGCGGATCACGAGGTCAGGAGATCGAGACCATCCTGGTTAACACTGTGAAACCCCGTCTCTACTAAAAAATACAAAAAACTAGCTGGGCGAGGTGGCGGGCGCCTGTAGTCCCAGCTACTCGGGAGGCTGAGGCAGGAGAATGGCATGAACCCGGGAGGCAGAGCTTGCAGTGAGCTAAGATCCGGCCACTGCCCTCCGGCCCGGGCGACAGAGGGAGACCCCCTCTCAAAAAAAAAAAAAAAAAAAATTAAAAAAAAGTAATAATAATAAAAAATCACAATGGATATCTCTTTATTTTCAACTGAAGAGAAGAGAAAGAGAGAGAATGAGGATATTGAAAATTGCGAAAGACAAATTCTCCCACCATAACGATGAAAAAACTAAGAATGAACTAAAACTATAAAGCTTCTAGAAGAAAACATTGACTATCTTTATGAATTTAGAGATAGGAAAATATTTTTAGTACAACATAAAAGGAACCATAAACCATAAAAGAAAAAATAGGCCAGGCACAGTGGCTCAAGCCTGTAATCCCAGCGCTTTAGGAGGCCAAGACGGGTGGATCACGAGGTCAGGAGATCGAGACCATCCTGGCTAACACGGTGAAACCTCGTCTCCACTAAAATAAAATGCAAAAAACTAGCCGGGCGAGGTGGCGGACGCCTGTAGTCCCAGCTACNGCCGGCGCCTCTAGTCCCAGCTACTCGGGAGGCTGAGGCAGGAGAATGGCGTAAACCCGGGAGGCGGAGCTTGCAGTGAGCTGAGATCCGGCCACTGCACTCCAGCCTGGGCGACAGAGCGAGACTCCGTCTCAAAAAAAAAAAAAAAAGAAAGAAAAAATATATGTTTAAGCTAAACATATCCTTAAATATGTTTTAGCCATGTCAAAGCTAAGGACTTCTACTCATCAGTAGGCAGCATTGAGAATGTGAACAGCCAAGCCATGTTCTGAGAAAACTTTCCCACTACATGTCACTGACAAAGGTCTTAAATCTAGAATATATAAAGAAATCCTAAATTAAAATACAATAAACTTTATTTTACTAAAACACTAACTCGGCCGGGCGCGGTGGCTCAAGCCTGTAATCCCAGCACTTTGGGAGGCCGAGACGGGCGGATCACGAGGTCAGGAGATCGAGACCATCCTGGCTAACACGGTGAAACCCCGTCTCTACTAAAAAATACAAAAAACGAGCCGGGCGAGGTGGCCGGCGCCTCTAGTCCCAGCTACTCGGGAGGCTGAGGCAGGAGAATGGCGTAAACCCGGGAGGCGGAGCTTGCAGTGAGCTGAGATCCGGCCACTGCACTCCAGCCCCGGCCACAGAGCGAGACTCCGTCTCAAAAAAAAAAAAAAAAAAGGCAAAAACTGGCCAGACCCAGTGGCTCCGCCTGTAATCCCAGCACTTTGGGAGGCTAAGGCGGGTGGATCACTTGAGGTCAGGAGTTTGAGACTAGCCTGGCCAACATGGTGAAATCCCATCTCTACTAAAAATACAAAAATTAGTTGAGCATGGTGGTGGGTGCCTGTAATCCCAGCTACTCGGGAGGCTGAGGCAGGAGAATTGCTCGAACTTAGGAGGAAGAGGTTGCAGTGAGCAGAGATGAAGCCATTGCACTCTAGCCTGGGCGACAGAGTGAGACTCCATCTCAAAAAAAAAAAAAAGCAAACCCCACTTTGGAAGTCTGAGGCAGGAGAATACCTTGAAGCCAGAGTTTGAAACCAGCTTGGGTAACATGGCAAGACCCTATCTCTAGAAAAAAAAAAAAGTTTAATTAGCTGAGTGTGGGAGTGCATGCCTGTGGTCCCAACTGCTTGAGAGGCTGAAGCTGGAGGATCGCTTGAGCCCAGGAGGTGGAGACTGCAGGGAGTCATGATTGCACCACTGCACTCCAGCCTGAGCAGCGGAGTGACACCCTGTCTTAAATTTAAAAAGGCAAAAAGGCTTGAACTGGCATTTCACAAAACAAGTTATTTAAATGGCCAAAAAGCATATTAAAAGATGCTCATTAACATCATTAGTCAGGGAAAAATGTAAATTTAAGACACAATGAGCCATGACTGCAACCTATGAGTACAGCTAACATAATACTAAGTGTTGTTGAAGATGTGGAGCAACTGGGAGTCTCAAACACCCCTGGGATGAATGTAAAATGGTACAACTGCTATAGAAAACAGGTCGTCCGTTTCTTACACAGTTCAACACACACTCTCCATGTGACTTAGCTGTTCCATGCCCAGGTGTCTAGCCAAGATGAACATTCACATCCATAGAAATGACTTGTACAGAAATGTTCATCACAGCTGTATTTGTAACAGTGGAAAACTGGAAACCACGTAATCTGGTTACACAGGCTGCATTACAACTTATCTCCAAAATAGAGTGGCTTGAAGCAATAGCGAGTATTTATTCTCTCTCATAGTTTCTATGGATCAGATAATCAGACAGAGGCAATAGCTTCTTTCTCCTCCATAATGTCTGAGACCTCAGCTACAAGACTCAAAGGCGGGCAGTTGGAAGCATCTGAATGTCCGTTCGTTCACATGTGGCCTTGGACGTTGGCTCTTGGCTTGGGAGACTGGCTGTGGCTGTCGTCTGGAACACTTGGTCTCTCCGTGTGGCCTAGGTTTTCTCACAAAATGGTGGCTGGGTTCCAAGGGCGAACATCCCAAGAGAGGCCATGTTGCCTTTTGTGATCCAGCCTTGAAAGTTGTATAGCATCCTTTCTGCCACATTCTATTGGCTGAGACAGTTGCAAAGGTTCAGCCAGGTTCCAGGGAAGGGAATATAGACCGCCACCTCGACATGGAGGATTGTTGGACATCACATTGTAAGAACACCATGTAGGATGGGATATTCATGGTGGAGCCACTGCTGGGAAATGCAAACCACCACACCACCAAATGGCCATCAGTAGGAGAATGGATGTTATGGGCCGCATGTTTACATCCCTCCAAAATTCATACGTTAAAACCCTAACTCCCAATAGGATGATAGTAGAAGGTGGGGCTTGGAAGGCTATTAGGTCATGAGGCTGGGACCCTCATAATGAGATGAGTATAGTTGTAAGAAGATACCGGAGAGGCAGAGTGGCAGTGAGCTGATATCAGGCCACTGCACTCTGGCCTGGGCAACAGAGGGAGACCCTGTCTCAAAACAAACAAATAAAAACAAGAAGATGTCAGAGAGAGCTGGCCTCCTCTCTCTGCTTTCTGCCATGTGAGGATACAATGAGAAGATGGCTGTTTGAAAAGCAGGAAAAGCGCCCTCAGTGGACACTGGATATGCCAGCACACTGATCTTACACTTCCCAGTCTCCAGAACTATGAAAAGTAAATGTGGCCGGGCGCGGTGGCTCAAGCCTGTAATCCCAGCACTTTGGGAGGCCGAGACGGGCGGATCACGAGGTCAGGAGATCGAGACCATCCTGGCTAACACGGTGAAACCCCGTCTCTACTAAAATACAAAAAAAAAACTAGCCGGGCGAGGTGGCGGGCGCCTGTAGTTCCAGCTACTCAGGAGGCTGAGGCAGGAGAATGGCGTAAACCCGGGAGGCGGAACTTGCAGTGAGCTGAGATCTGGTGACTGCACTGCAGCCTGGGCGACAGAGCGAGACTCCATCTCAACAACAACAATAAAAATTAAAAAAAAAAAAAAGAAAAGTAAATGTGATTGAAGCTGCCCAGTCTGTGGTGTTTTATTATAGCAACCTGAACTAAGACAATGAACTAAATGTTGGCATAGCACATTTATCCAACAGGATACTGGCTGATAATATGAAAGAACAACTCTTGATACACACCATATAAATGAATCTCAAAATCATTATGTTGAACAAAAGAAGCCACACAGAACAGATATGGAGTATAATTCCAGCCAAACTGTTATAGATGGTGATAGAAATCAAGCAGTGGTTGGGTCTGAGAGCAAGGGAGATATTGACTGGAAAGAGGCATGAGATGTTCTGGAATGATGGCAGTGTTTTTCTTCTTGATCTGGGAAATGGCCCCATGTATATGTATTAATAGAAAGGTAAAAATTCATGAAGGGCTGGGCTTATGCCTATAATCCCCGCACTTTAGGAGGCCAAGGCGGGCAGATCACCTGAGGTCAGGAGTTTGAGACCAGCCTGGCCAACATGGCGAAACACTGTCTCTACTAAAAATACAAAAATTAGCCGGGTGTGGTGGCGGGCGCCTGTAGTCCCAGCTACTCGGGAGGCTGAGGCAGCAGAATTACTTGAACCTGGGAGGCAGAGCTTACTGTGAGCCAAGATCACTCCATTGCACTCCAGCCTGGGCAATAGAGCAAAACTCCGTCTCAAAAAAAAAAAAAATTCACAAAGGTGTGCACTTAAGATTTGTGCATTTTACTGTAAATAAATTATACCTCAATGGAATACTATAAAAAGATCATAAGATAATATTATGAATAACTTTATCTCAATAGATTTGCAAATTTAGATGAAATTGAATAATCCCTAATAAAACATGATTTACCAAAGCTGACGCAATAAGAATTGGAAAATCTGAGTAGTCCTTGACCTGAATCTGTAATTTAAGACCCTCTCACAAATCTCCCTCCCATTCCCAACATGTATAAAAGAAATCATGTACAAAAACAAAAATAAAAAAATACAAAATAAAAAAAGAAAAGAAAGATAATAAGTCATGCGCAAATTTACACCAAGAGAATGGAAAAAGAGAGAACACTTTTCAATTTATTGTATAAAGCTAACATAAACCTTGAGATACAAAACTGGCAAGGACTTTACGAGAAAGAAAAGTTACAGGCTAGTCTCTTTGGAAGACCTCTAAAGGTGAATATACTATACAGGCACACATGGTTTTATGAGGCTCTTTTTTTTTGCAATTTTCAGATTTTTTTTTTTTTTCTTTTTTTTTTTTTTTTTTTTTTGAGATGGAGTCTCGCTCTCTCGCCCAGGCTGGAGTGCAGTGGTGTGATCTCGGCTCACTGCAACTTCCGCCTCCTGGGTTCAAGTGATTCTCCTGCCTCAGCCACCTGAGTAGCTGGGATTACAGGTGTGCACCACCATGCCTGGCTAATTTTTGTTGGCCAGGCTGGTCTCGAACTCCTGATCTCAGGTGATCTGCCTGTCTCATCCTCCCAAAGTGCTGGGATTAAAGGCGTGAGCCACCACACCCAACCTGATTTTTTTTTCTTTTTTTTTTTAACAAATTGAAGGTTTGTGGCAACCCTGGGCCCAGCAAGACTATTGTCTTCATTTTCCTAACAGTGTATGTTCACTTCATGTCTCTGTGTCACATTTTGGTAATGCTCACAATATTTCAAACATTTTAATTATTCTATGTCTTATGGTCATCTGTGATCAGTCATCTTGGATGTTACCATGGTAATTGCTTTGGGGTGCCTCAAACTGCGCCCATATAACAGCAAACTTAATCAATAAATGTTGTGTGTGCTCTGACTGCTGCACTGACTGGCCATTTCCCCATTTCTCTCCCCCTCCACAGGTTTCCCTCCCATCTGAGACACAAAATACTGAAATTAGACTGATCAGTGACCCTACAATGGCCTCTAAGAGTCCAGTGAAAGGAAGGGTCCCAGGTCTCTCCCTTTAAATCAAAAACCAGGAATGATTAGTGAGGAATGTTGGCATGAAGAAAGCAGGTTGAAAGCCAAGGCAGACCCATAGCTAGACCTCTTGTGCCAGACAGTCAAGGTGTGAATGCAAAGGAAAAGTTCTTGAAAGAAATTAAAAGTGCTACTCCAGTGAACACGCAAATGGTAAGAAAGCAAAAAAGTCTTATTGCTGATATGGCTAAGGTTCAGATAGAAGATCAAACCAGCCACAACATTCCCTTAAGCCAAAATCTAATCCAGAGCAAGACCCTAACTCTCTTTAATTCTGTGAAGGATGAGAAAGGTGAGGAAGCTGCAGAAGGAAAGTTGGAAGCTAGCAGAGATTGGTTCATGAGGTTTAAGGAAAGAAGCCATCTCCATAACACAAAAGTACAAGGTGAGCTGGGCGCAGTGGCTCATGCCTGTAATCCCAGCACTTTGGGAGGCCGAGGCGGGTGGATCACCTGAGGTTGGGAGTTCGAGACCAGCCTGACCAACACGGTGAAACCCCATCTCTACTAAAAATACAAAATTAGCCTGGCGTGGTGGCGCATGCCTGTAATCCCAGCTACCTGGGAGGCTGTGGCAGGAGAATCGCTTGAACCCGGGAGGTGGAGGTTGCAGTGAGCTGAGATCGCACCATTGTATTCCAGCCTGGGCAACAAGAGTGAGACTCTGTCTCAAAAAAAAAAAAAAAATAGTAATAATAATACAAAGTGAAGCTGCAAGTGCTGATGGAGAAGCTGCAGCAAGTTATCCAGAAGATCTAGCTAAGATCACCGGTGAAAGTGGCTACATTAAACAACAGATTTTTCAATGTAGATTGAACAGTTTTTCTGTTGGAACAAGATGCCATCTAGGACTTTCCTAGAGAAAGTCCTAGAGAGAAAAGTCAATGCCTGGCTTCAAAGCTTCAAACGACAGGCTGACTTTTGTTAGGGGTTAATGCAGCTGCTGACATTTGGTTGAAGGCAGTGCTCATTTACCATTCCCAAAATCCTAGGGCCCTTAAGAATTATGCTAAATCAGCCAGGTGCAGTGACTCAGGCCTGTAATCCCAGCACTTCGGGAGGCTGAGTTGGGCAGACTGCTTGAGCCTAGGAGTTCAAGACCAGCCTGGGCAACATGGCGAAACCCGTCTCTACAAAACTCACAACAATTAGCCAGGCATGGTGGCGCACGCCTGTGAAAGTCCCAGCTACTCAGGAGAATGAGGCGCGAGGATCACCTGAGCCCGGGAGGTGGGGGATGCAGTCTGTGCCACTGAACCCCAGCCTGGGCCACAGAGCAAGACCCTGTGAAAAAAGAAAAGAAAAGAATGATGCTAAACCTACTCTGCCCGTGCTCTAGAAATGGAAGAACAAATCCTGGATGACAGCGTGTCTGTTTATAGCATGGTTTACTGAATATTTTAAGCTCTCTGTTGAGAACTGCTGCTCAGAAAAGAAAAAAAAAAAAAAGATTTTTTTTCAAAATATTATAGTACAGTTCAATGACACTGAATACATTCACATTGTTGCACAACCATCACCACATGACTTTTTTTTTTTTTTCAGATGGAGTCTCGCTCTGTTGCCCAGGCTGGAGTACAGTGGCGCGATCTCAGCTCACTGCAAGCTCCACCTCCTGGGTTCAAGCAATTATCTCGCTCAGCCTCCTGAGTAACTGGGATTACAGGCACTTGCCACCATGCCTGGCTAATTTTTGTATTTTTAGTAGAGATGGGGTTTCACCATCCTGGCCAGGCTGGTCTCAAATTCCTGACCTCAAGTGATCCACCTGCCTCGGCCTCCCAGAGTGCTGGGATTACAGGTGTGAGCCACTGCATGTGGCACGGCCCTATTTTAAAAATAGAGACAAGATCTCTCTATGTTGCCCAGGCTGGTTTTGAACTCCTGGGCTCAAGGAATCCTCCTGTCTCAGCCTCCCAAAGTGCTGGGATTACAGGCTTGAGCCACAGTGCCTGACCAGGTAATTCTATTTTTAATATTTTGACGCTGGGCATGGTGGCTCACGCCTATAATCCCAGCACTTTGGGAGGCTGAGGTAGCTGGATCACCTGAGATCAGCAGTTCGAAACCAGCCTGGACAACATGGTGACACCCCATCTCTACTAAAAATACAAAAATTAGCCAGCCTTGTAGCCTGTAGTCCCAGCTACTTGGGAGGCTGAGGCAGGAGAATCACTTGAACTTGGGAGGCAGAGGCTGCAATGAGCAGAACTCACACCGATGCACCCTAGCCTGAATGACAGAGGGAGACTGTCTCGAAAATAAATAAATAAATAAATAAATAAATAAATAAATAAATAAATAATACTTTGAGAAACTGCCATACTGTTTCCACAGCGGCCGAACCATTTACATTCCTCTTTTTATGTTTTACACATCTGCTGATTGGTGAAATTTTCTACAGTGTAGCTTTTAACTCTGAGCACTAAACTTCCTTTGATCCTGGACTTCATGTCAAAACATCAGTAAACTGTCACAGAAGGTAGTAATAATGTGTTTTCCTGGAAGCTATTTCTACATGGGATGACCAGTGATAACTATTAAATTGAAATGACTGCAAACCACACATATAGCCATTCAATCCAAACTAAATGCATTCCCAATTCAACTTCCCCCTTAGTCAAATTCCCCAAATGCTTGTGACTGCTCCAGTGTCTCCCAACACAAGGGGACATTGATAGAGGGCAGGTCCCATGGAAAGAGACAGCAAGCCAGGCATGGTGGCTTATGCCTGTAATCCCAGAACTTTGGGAGACGGAGGCGGGCAGATCACATGAGGTCAGGAGTTCGAGATGAGCCTGGCCAACATGGTGAAACCCTGTCTCTACTGAAAATGCAAAAATTATCCAGGTGTGTGTGGTGGTACGCCTGTAGTCCCAGCTACTAGGGAGGCTGAGTCAGGAGAATCACTTGAACTCGGGAGGTAGAGTTTGCAGTGAGGTGAGATGGCGTCACTGTACTCCAGCCTGGGCAACAGGGCAAGACTCTGTCTCAAAACAAACAAACACGAAAGAAAGAGACAGCAGTTTAAATTGCAGTTAAAATCTTATGTTTTCGGTTTTTATAAAAACATGCCTATGTGAATACAATGATAAGGGACCTACCAGGGCCTTCAAAAAGTACATGCAATGGAGGGAATCGGATGCTTAATTTGTATTAGCTTTAATGTAAATTTCCCTCTGCCTGGTACATTCTAAAAAACATTTATTTTAGGAACACAATTCAATTTATGAACAGACTTTGAAATTCAGTACTATACATATGTAACTTAATTTTGCTTCAGAATGACAAGTTGGTTAAAAGGGAGCATATCCTTTGGAATAGTTTGTCCCCCATGGAAATCAAAAGAAAATTGTGAAAACTCTGCATAAACCCCATCCCCAGGTCCCCGTCATTTGCCACCCAGTATTGGAACTGTGTGGGAGTATTCTTGGACCTGGATGTGGGTGTGTATATGGTCGGACCTGATCGGGAGCAGGCTGGTGCCCCCTGGCCCAGCACATGGCTTCTAAGGATCACATGATGCTCTAAGCTCCTCAGGCTGGATTCACCCTCCCTGGTTACTTCGCCCTTTCTTCCAGGTTGTCATGGGCACTGATGGTCACCAGGTGGCGATGTTGCCCAGGAGGACGCTCTGTTGCCATCTCGTGGCCAAAATTCAACACTACACCCTTCCACCTGTTCGGTGCAGGAATCAATTCCAGACCAGAGAGTACTAAATAAATACCCACCGTGTGCTTCACAGACTGACGTGGCATCCCAGGAAGGAATATTCAGATTCTGGGACCCGAAGAACACTTTTTTTTTGAGGTGGAGACTTGCTCTGTCGCCCAGGCTGGAATGCAGTGGCACAATCTCAGTTCACTGCAGCCTCTGCCTCCTGAGTTCAAGCGATTCTCCTGCCTCAGCCTCCCGAGTAGCTGGGACTATAGGCGCCCGCCACCTCGCCTGGCTATTTTTTTAAATTTTTTATTTTTAGTAGAGATGGGGTTTCATTATGCTGGCCAGGCTGGTCTTGAACTGCTGGCCTCCAGTGATCCGCCTTTCTGAGCCTCCCAAAGTGCTGGGATTACAGGCGTGAGCCATTTTGCCCGGCTGCAAAGAAAACATTTTTCAAAGCCCTCCTGGTCTTCAGTTAGTAGAGGATCAATATTCTTCCACCCAGGCCCCATCACAGAAGGGCCTCCCCAGGCAGTATTAAGTACTCAAGGCCCCAGACAGAAGTCAGGTGTGAGGGTTGTGGGGTGGCTAGAGTGTCAGCCCCCCCACCCCATGGGATTTGGTCCTGTCAATTAGTCAGTAGCCCCTTTTTTGCCTTGGGACACCTCAGCAGACAGTACAGCTGTGCGATGTTCCCCAGGTCTACAATCAGGGAGCAGGAGCTGGGCTTCAGCTGGATGCTGGGGCAACTGAGGGCTGGGCCTGGCATGTCCTTAGTGCTTGAGCTGCGACCGTAGGTGGCCGGGCATGGGGGTGCCGGCCACCCCTTAACTTTCACACCACATGTCCCTGCTGCCCAGGGAGGATGTGAGCCTGTGTGGCTCTAGTTGAGAACTCACTCTGTGACTTCCCGGGGTCTGGAGGCGGTGGCTGGGGCCGGCAGGGCCGACTGCAGGGAAATGGTTAAAATGCGCTGGGTTAGGCTGGGCGCGGTGGCTCATGCCTGTAATCCCAGCACTTTGGGAGGCCGAGGCGGGCGGATCACCTGAGGTTGGGAGTTCGAGACCAGCCTAACCAACATGGAGAAACCCCGTCTCCACTAAAAATACAAAACTAGCCAGGAGTGGTGGTGCACGCCTGTAATCCCAGCTACTCAGGAGGCTGAGGCAGGAGAATCGCTTGAACCCGGGAGGCGGAGGTTGTGGTGAGCCGAGGTCATGCCACTGCACTCCAGCCTGGACAACAAGAGCAAAACTCCATCTCAAAAAAACAAAATCAAACAAATAAAAAAATTAAAAATGCGCCGGGCTTCGTTTTTCCTGGAAGCCCTCATTACCTAGTATTACATTCAACGTGGATTTCCTTTATTCGCCTGCTGTCTATCTCTGCGAATCAAATGTGAGCTCTGTGAGGGCGGAGGCTGGCGGTTCTCTTGACTGCATCGTCTGAGCCCAGCACAGGATCCGGCACACCACGGGAAGCATTTGGTAAATGGATGTCTGAGTGACTGCTGTGAAGTGACTGGTCTTAGTTCAGGCTACTAGAACAAAAACGTCATAGACTAGGAGGCTTAAACAACAGAAATTTATTTCTCGCAGTTCTGGAGGTTGGGAAGTCCCAGGTCAAGGTGCGGGCAGATACAGGGTCTGGCGAGGGCCCTCTTCCTGGCTGGCAGGCGACCACCTTCTTGCTGTGACCTCACACAGCAGAGTGGAGTGAGCACGCACCTTGTCTCCTCTATGAGGGCACTAATCCCGCCATGAGGGCTCCACACTCTTGACCTAATCACCTCCCAAGGCAGCAACTGCTAATACCAGCTCAGGGAGTTAGGGTTTTAACATAGAGTCTGGAGAGTGGGTGGGGACCACACTTGCTGCAACTCAGCCACCCAGGCTGGGCTGCAACATTTACACCATCTGCCCCCAGTGATGGTCAGTACCTCAAAGAGGACCCCAGTCTGGAAATGGGTGGTCTCTGGCCCCACAGGAGGCATAAGGAATGAAGGGGGAAGGCCTGACTTATAGTGAGTGAGCTCCAGTAACTGAAGAGAAGAAAATCTGACCTGCTTATGCCAGAAAAGGTTATGACCCAGCCGGGCACAGTGGCTCATGGCTGTAATCTCAGCATTTTAGGAGGCTGAGGCGGGTGGATTATGGGGTCAGGAGTTTGAGACCAGTCTGGCCAACATGGTGAAAACCTGTGTCTACTAAAAATACAAAAATTAGCCGAGTGAGATGGCATGGCCCTGTAGTCCCAGCTACTCGGGAGGCTGAGGCGGGAGAATTGCTTGAACCCGGGAAGTGGAGGTTGCAGTGAGCCGAGATCATGCCACTGTCCTCCAGCCTGGGCAACAGAGGGAGACTCCATCTCAAAAAGGAAAAAAAAAGAAGAAAATGTTATGACCCCAAAATGAATCCCGGAAATGCTCTGAGAATTCAAGGACTCCCTGATCTGTATTCATCTCCTGAGGTGGCCGTAAGAAATTGCCACACACTGGGTGGCTGAAAACAACACAAATGTGATTTTCAGAGTTCTGGAGGCCAGCAGTCCGGTAGCAAGGTGACAGTAGGATTCCATTCCCCCCTCACAGTCACACCATGGGAAATTAAACATTTAAGCCAAAAAAATGTTCAAATCAAGCAGGGCAGTGCCCACGTACAGAAGTGAGGCTCAACAGAAGCAGACTCATCCTCCTCCTCATGCCAACAGCAGCTCAAAGCTTCTCAATGGTAAAGCTTCTGCCAGGTCCTGGCTAAGGCCAAGATTCAGCCTAAAACCCAAACCATCCCCGAGAGGGCCAGCTCCTTAGTCCCTTCAGCAGGAGGGTCCCTGAGTCTGGAAAGAGGAGCTCAGCTCCAAGGGGTGGTGGTGGAAGATGCACCCTTCTGTGTCTCGTGCCAGGGGTCCCCACCTGTGGGCGGCAAGCCACGCAGGTGCCGAGGCAAGAGACCGAGGGCACGGGCTGTTCCAGTGTAATAAAATATATAAAATAACAAGAGTTATACTAGCTATAGATCATAGACATGATTAGTAAGTATCACTAATCATTAGTTTGTAGTAATTATTCTTTATTCCAATATTATAATAATCCTCGCTCTACAATCATAACCTAGGAAAAACCAGGCCATACAGAGATAGGAGCTGAAGGAACACAGTGAGAAGTGACCAGAAGACAAGTGTGAGCCTTCTGTTATGCCCGGGCAGGGCCACCAGAGGGCTCCTTAGTCTAGCGGTAATGCCAGTGTCTGGGAAGACGCTCGTTGTCTAGTGGTAGCGTCAGTGCCGAGGAAAAGCACCCGCTACTTAGCAGACCAGGAAAGGGAGTCTCCCTTTCCCCAGGGGGAAAAGTAGAGAAGACTCTACTCCTCCACCTCTTGTGGAAGGCCTGACATCAGTCAGGCTCACCAGCAGTTATCCGAAGGCCTAACCGTCTTCCTGTGATGCTGTGCTTCAGCGGTCACACTCCTGGTCCACTTTCATGTTTCATCCTGTACACCTGGCTCTGCCTCCTAGAGAGCAGTAGCAAAGTTAGTGAAAGTACTAAAATCTCTGATATGCAGAAATAATGGCGTAAGCTGTCTCTCTCTCTCTCTCTCTCTCCGCCTTGGCTGCCAAACAGGGAAGGGCCCCCTGTCCAGTGGACATGTGACCCCCGTGACCTTACCTATCACTGGAGATGGCTCACACTCCTTACCCTGCCCCCTTGTCTTATATCCAATAAATATCAGCACAGCCAGGCATTCGGGGCCACTACCGGTCTCCATGTCTTGGTGGTAGTGGTCCCCCAGCCCCAGCTGTCTTTTCTTTTATCTGTTTGTCTTGTGTCTTTATTTCTACGATCTCTCATCTCTGCACACGGGGAGAAAAACCCACAGACCCTGTAGGTCTGGCCCCTACACCCACCCTTTCCCTGAGTAACAAACGCTGGTTGCCAGCACCCAAGCGTTCTTCGGGAGCTCCAAATCTCTCCTGTGCGGAAGTGGCACATAGAGGCTGCCCCCCAACCCCCAGTGTGCCCAATCCAGGCCACAGGAGGCGGCTAGAGCTGCAGAGCCCTTTTGTCCAGTGGGATGAGATCTGCCACCCCACAGCGGGGCAAGATGCAAGAAGGATGCCACATTAGTCTGTTTTCTGCTGTTATAACAGACTATCCCAGACTGGGTAATCCCTATAGGAAAGACATTTATTTCTTGTAGTTCTGGAAGCTGAGAAGTTCAAGGACACAGTGCCAGCATCTGCTAAAGGTCTTTGCATTTTTGCTGTGCCATGACATGGCGGAGGGCACACATGCAAGAGGGCAGGAGAGAGAGAGAGCTGGACAGAGCTTGTCTCTATGACAAAGAGATAAGCAACTCACTCCCACAACAGCGACATTAATCCGTGCATGAGGGCAGAGCCAACATTAATTTATTCATGAAGGCGGACAGATTAAGTTTCCAACATATGAAATTTGGGGGACATTTTCAAATCATAGCATATGCCCTGAATCCAGGCAGAGAAAGTGTTCCCTCAGTGCACAGGTACTGTCACAGCTGCCTGCTCTAAATGCTGCAAGGTTTTGGAGAATGTTAAAGCTACTTCGTTGTTGTTGTTGCTGAGATGGAGTCTCACTCTATCACTCAGGCTGGAGTGCAGTGGCATGATCTCCGCTCATGGCAACCTCCACCTGCTGGGGTCAAGCGAGTCTCCTGCCTCAGCCTCCTGAGTAGCTGGGATTACAGGCATGTGCTACCACACGTGGCTAATTTTTATATTTTTGGTAGAGGCGGGTTTTCACCATGTTAGCTAGGCTGGTCTTGAACTCCTGACCTCAAGTGATCCACCTGCCTCAGCCTCCCAAAGTACTGGGATTACAGGCATGAGCCACCACTCCCGGCCAAAGCTACTTTTTAACTGGGTTCCTGATCTTTCTTGGCCTGTCTCTGCTCCCAGCCTGGTCTTACTGCTCCTGCCTCTGACCTTCTGCTTTGAATCTCAGGCAGGACCAAGTCTGATCTCAAAAAGTTTAGTCTGATGCCCTGGAATTGGTCCCTTGTCTTCCCCTCACATCCAGCCCCGCTCCTCACTTCCTGTGCACTAAAGGACACTCCTCGTCTGACAAGCCTTGATGTAGTGTCCCCATGACTATGCCCTGACCTGGGGCTCGACTGAAGGCTCAAATAAGTCAAGTGACCTCATTCAGTTGTTCAATAAATACTTCCTGAGCCCCTGCTCTGTGCTCAGCCCCACGCAAGGCAGTGGTGACAGTGGGAAGACAGTGGTGAATGAGACAGACATGATCCCTGTTCTCAGGAAGTTGCCACTCAAGTGGAAAAGTAAAAAAGAAAAAAATAGAAAAAAATAATAGTGCTTCTGGCTCCATGATACAGTGAGTTTGGAGCCCCAGGCAGAGAGGATGGCACCAAACTAGTGTTTTGGGGTCAGGGAGGATTTACCAGGCAAAGTGACGTCTAAGACAACAATCTAAAGGGAGGGGACAGTTAGCTGGGTGGTGGGACAGAGATGATGGGGAGTCACTGGAGGCAGGGACGGACTATGATCTCATTCTAGAAAGATCACTCTTGCTTCAGTAAGAAGGAAAAATAGAGCAAACTAGAGGGTCACTGGATTACAGGGTGGGCTCACTAAGGCTCCAGGTGGTTTGGAGTCAGCTTTGCAAGTTCAGAAACTCAATCTCTTCAATACCCAGAGGTGGGAGTGCCATATTTAGAAAATTTAAAAATCACCTAGCTAAATATGAATCTCAGATAACACATATTTAGTATAAATATGCCCCAAATATTACATAAATTCAAATTTAACTGTGTGTTCAATATTTTATTGGCCAACTCTACCAACAGTGACCAAGTCTTCAGGACTGTCTTATGTGCACCAAACTCACAGGGATCTGATGTAAATACACCAATTTATTGTTTTACAATTGCAGGCAAGGTTAAAATATACGTTATTCAGATTCTCCTTTCTGGAAAATGAAAGGATCAGAAGATTGATTGGTGAACATGGAATGAAGACAAAAGGACACAAGAAGTTTGAAAGGAAATTTCATCTCAAGGCATGGTAAATTCTGGAGAATCATCCTGGCCTCCCTACAGAGAATCTTCTTTGGTGGCAGAAAGTGCAGGTCCCCATTGCAGAGGGCAGGTCAGGGGCCACCAGGTCCTCACGTGCAGCTCCCTGTGGAAACACGTGGTTCTTCCAGCTCATCCATCATCTGCTGGTGGTTGATTTCCCACCGGACTCTCAGAAGGAAGCGTTCCTTCAAAGCTTTGGGGCTCCTGACCCAGCCTTCCAATTACAATACATTTCACATTGAGGTTACACTTCAGACTGTATTCAGTGGGCTAAATTCATGCAGCCATTTATTCTGCCTTCTTAAACCCATCGAGAGCAATCAGGTACTCTTCTGATTAAGAAATCACAGGCTGGGCACGGTGGCTCACGCCTGTAATCCCAGCATTCTGGGAGGCCGAGGCAGGTGGATCATGATGTCAGGAGATCGAGACCATCCTGGCCAATGTGGTGAAACCCCATCCCTACTAAAAATACAAAAATTAGCTGGGCATGGTGGCGCATGCCTATAATCCCAGCTACTTGGGAGGCTGAGGCAGGAGAAACGCTTGAATCAGGGAGTTGGAGGTTGCAGTGAGCCAAGCTTGCGCTATTGCATTCCAGCCTGGTGACAGAGTGAGGCTCTGTCTCAAAAAAAAAAAAAAAGAAAAGAAATGACTTTAGGCAACATAGTCAGACCCCGTTGCCACACACACAGACACATACATAACTGCAAAATTAGTCGGGCATGGTGGTGCATGCCTGCAGTCCCAACTATTCGGGAGGCTGAAGCAGGAGCACCGCTTGAGATCGGGAGTTCGGGAGTGCAGTGAGCCAGGATCGCACCACTACACTCCAGCCTGGGTGACAGAGGGAGATCCTGTCTTAAAAAAAAAAAAAAACTTCAGAAACTTGGGGTACCCATAGCCAAGAGCAAGGGGTCACTTGCTCTTACTAATTTCTGGCTGTAATGCAAGTGGCGTGATCATAGCTCACTGCAGCCTCCAACTCCTGGACTCAAGTGATCCTCCTGCCTCAGCCTCCCAAAGTGCTGGGATTATGGGCGTGAGCCACTGTGCTCGGCCATGATTCTCGTCTCCCAATATCCTCAAACCCAGTCCCTTCATCTCTTGCCTGGTTTTTCTGAATTCACTTTCGCCCCCTTTGCTCTATTCTCCACACAACAGCCAGAGAGTTCTTTCAAATGCATGAATGGGATCACTGCTCCGCATAAAACCCTTCAAGGGGCCGGGCGCGGTGGCTCACTCTTGTAACCCCAGCACTTGGGGAGGCCAAGGCAGGCGAATGACTTGAGGTCAGGAGTTTGAGACCAGCCTGGCCAACATGGTGAAACCTCGTCTCTACTACAAATACAAAAATTAACCGGGCATGGTGGTGGGCCCCTGTAATCCCAGGTACTCGGGAGGCTGAGGCACGAGAGTAACTTGAACCCGGGAGGCGGAGGTTGCAGTGAGCCGAGAAAGCGCCACTGCACTCTAACCTGGGAGACACAGCGAGACTTCTTCTCAAAAAAAGAAACCATCAGGGGCTCTCCACGGCACTGGGAAGCAGCCAGCCCGACGGGCGGACCCTTTTCGTGGGTGAAGGTCTCTGACCTCGGTCGGCCTCGGACCTCATCTCCTCGCTGTTTGAGGGGCCACACTCCCAGCTCCGGGGCTTCGCAGCAGCCCCGTGCGCCTCCCAGACAGACGCTGTTCTTCCCGCTGGTTCTCGAATAGGACCCAGCACACAGTAGACGCTTAGTGTCTGCCTGTCTAACAGACGAACGCCGCCTTCGGTCCCGAGCCGACGCTTCGGGGCTTTCTGTGGAAGCGGGGCAAGTGGTTACAGCACAGTTCCCCCGCGCTCGCCTTTTCCACATCAAGTTCCGCGAGGCCCCCCGCAGGCGCCATTAGAAACCTAATCCCGAGAGGGTTGCAAGAGCTTGGGAAAAGGAGCGCCAACAACTACAGAACCCAGGAGAACCCTGACCCGGAAATCAATTCTCAGCCGGGACCTTTTCCCACCCAAGCAGGCGGGTCGGAAGTCTGCCTCTGGCCCGCCCCCGAGCTGTCATTGGGTGGAATAACCAGAAGAGGGCAGGGACGTGGTCAAACTCTAGTTCTTTATTGGTTAAAACGTATGGAACTGGAGGAGAAGGTGGCACCTAGCTACCTCTGGACTTCTCATTGGCTAAGAAAAAAAACTCGCTCGGCCCTCGGACTCTCATTGGCTGAAGTCGAGGGAGGGTGGTGTCTTATTATCCTCTGGGTCCCAAGCCGGCTAGTAGGAGAGAGTGGTGCTTGCCACGCCCCGTCGGCTAACCCGCTTCATTTTAAACAAAAAGTGGAAGACACGGCGGTCGTTTCCCCGAAGCCATGGGGCCGCCCATGGGCCATGTGCTCCCCGGAGGCCCTGGAGTCTTGCTGAGCCCGGGGAGTTAGGGCGTCGCGAGCGGTGAGGGAGCCCGGAACGATTCCTTCGCGGAACCATTGAGGCGAGGCCTCTGGGAGCACTTTGTGGGACGGACCATGGCGGGCCCTGCCAGACGCGCAGGGATGGCGGCGGAGGCGGCCGATCTGGGGCTGGGGGCTGCTGTCCCCGTGGAGCTGCGGCGGGAGCGACGCATGGTGTGCGTGGAGTACCCGGGCGTGGTGCGTGATGTGGCTAAGATGCTGCCGACTCTGGGCGGCGAGGAAGGCGTCTCCCGGGTAAGGGGCTGGGAATGTCCGTGTTGGAATAAGAGCTCCGAGTCTCACAGAAAACGAGCACTCAAAGGATTTCTCAGCAAGGGAAATTTAGCAAATTTATGCAGAAGGGTGCTGCTCGCTCTTATGGCGGCAGCCAGAGCTAACTGAACAAAGGAGGGAAAGGTTTTTGGTTTTTTTGTTTTTCAGACAAGAGTTTCGCTCTTGTTGCCCAGGCTGGAGTGCAGTGGCGCGATCTCGGCTCACTGCAAGCTCTGCCTCCCGGGTTCGAGCGATTCTCCTGCCTCAGCCTCCCGAGTAGCTGGGAGTAGCTGGGATTACAGGCGCCCGCCACTGCACCCTGCTAATTGTGTGTTTTTAGTAGAGATGGGGTTTCACCATGTGAAGGGGTGGCCTTCCCCTCCACACCTGTGGGCGTTTCTTGTTAGGTGGAAGGAGAGACTTGAGAAAAGAAATGAAACACAAAGTATAGAGAAAGAACAAGCGGGCCCAGGGGACCGCGCTCAGCATACAGATGACCCACGCTGGCACCGGACTCTGAGTTCCCTCAGTATTTATTGATCATTATCTTTACCATCTTAGAAAAAGGGAGGTGGCAGGATAATAGGATCCTTGTAGGGAGAAGGTCAGCAGTAAAGACATACGAATAAAGATCTCTGTGACCTGAATAAGTTTAAGGAAAAGTGCTGTGCCTTGATACGCGTTTGCAAACATCTCCATAAACCTTTTTAGTGCATAAAGAGCAGCACTGCCGCTAGCATGTCCCACCTTCAGCCCTGACGGGCGGTTTTCTCCTTTCTCAGTAAACAGAACATACAATCGGGTTTTACACCTAGATGTTCCATTGCCCAGGGACGGGCAGGAGACAGATACTTTTCTCTATCTCAACTGCAAAGAGGCCTTCTTTCCTCTTATACTAGTCCTCAGCACAGACCCCTCACAGGTGTCAGGCTAGGGGATGATCAGGTCTTTCCCTTCCCACCAGGCCATATTTCAGACTATCACATGGGGAGAAACCTTGGAGGATACCTAACTTTCCTAGGCAGAGGTCCCTGTGACTTTCTGCAGTGTATGTGCCCCTGGGTACTTGAGATTAAGAGAATGATGATGACTTTTAACCAGCAAGCTGCCTTCAGGCACTTGTTTAATAAAGCAGTCCTGCACAGCCCAAAATCGGTAAAACCTTGAGTCACCACAGCACATGTCTCTTGCAAGGACAGGGTTTAGGATAGGGTCACAGATTAACAGCATCTCAAATACAGAACAAAATGGAGTCCCTTATGTCTACTTCTTTCTATATAGACACAGTAACAGTCTGATCTCTTTTTCTTTTCCCCACAACCATGTTGGTCAGGCTTGTTGGAAATAAATTTTGGGTGCCGCGAAGAAGAATCAGCACTCCGGCAAAAAGTTTTCTCAGCAAGGCAAATTTACTTCTATAGAAGGGTGCATCTTGCTGATGAAGCAATGGCGAGAGCACACCGACAAGGGAGGGGAAGGGGTTATCCCTTATGCAGCTAGTCTCTACTGCTGTTTCTTTCCCATATTGGCTAGGGTTGGACCACACAGTCTAAGCTAATTCCCGTTGGCTATTTCAAAGAAGGCAGGGACACAGGCCTGAGTGGCAGGGTGAGTAGTTTCGGTGGGAAGGATGGTTACAGAGCAGGTAACTAAGGATGACTAAGGACAGAGTAGGTGATAGAAGCTAGGAAGGGGCTGTTTACTGAAACTAGGGGCAAGGAGGTGTAAAGAACGAGGAGTTAAACTTTAATATATATAAATTTATAATATTTATATATATTTATTAAATATATAAATATCTTTCTATATCTATCTATCTATCTATCTATATATTTTTTTTTTGAAACAGAGTCTTGCTCTGTCACCCAGGCTTGAGTGCATTCATGCCATTTTCCTGCCTCAGCTTCCCAAGTAGCTGGGACTACAGGCACCCGCCACCACGCCTGGCTAATTTTTTGTATTTTTAGCAGAGACGGCATTTCACTGTGTTAGCCAGGGGGTTTCGATCTCCTGACCTCGTGATCTGCCTGCCTCGGCCTCCCAAAGTGCTAGGATTGCAGGCGTGATCCACCGTGCCCGGCGGGAGTTAAACTTTAAAATGGAGAACAAAGAACAGGGAAGCTGAACATACTAACATACTGGTTCCTTGAAATGGAACTCATAACTCATTGTATTTGTTAATTTTCCCCCTCTTGAATTTAAAGGAAGGTAACAGGCTGAAATCTTTGGAGAGGAATTTACTGTATGCTACAGGCTGGTCTCGAACTCCTGAATGCAGGTGATCCACCGGTCTCCGCCTCCCAAAGTGCTGGGATTATAGGCATGAACCACTGCGCCCGGCCTGGAAGGGGTTTTTATCCCTAACGCAGTCAGTCCCTGTTTTTGTGACCTGTCCCTACTGGTTGGAGTTGGACCACACAATCTAAGCTGATCTTAATTGGCTATTTCAGATAGAACCATGGTGTGGGTTACAGTGGCAGGATGAGCGATTTCAGTGGGAAGAATAGTTTGGGCGGGAAGGGCAGTTAAACACAGCGGGGAACTAAGGGCAAGGCGGCACAAAGAACAAGGAAGTTAGGCTTTGAAGATGGAGAACAAGGAACAAAGGAGTTGAACAAGCTGAATCTTTGAAGAAGCATTCAGTGTATCCAACAGTTTCCCCCTCTTGATTTTCATAATTCTTCCTCTTCAAACCTTTTCAGCATGTCTTGACTTTACTGTTCTCCTTGGTTTTCTAAAAGTAGAAGTTTGTCTGAATAAGGCGGGGGAAAATTGGAGGTTTTAGTGAGAGCTGTCTCAATAAGTCTTTGTATTAACCCTCGGGCACAGGGTATGATACAGCATCCTACGAGAATAAACATGCTTATTACAATGGCAAGGGAGATAAGGATCGAGGACATAAGTCCTTTCCACCTGCCGAACCATCTTCCCATGAGATCAGTGAAGGGATTGTTTATCCCAGAATTTTAAGCTAGCTCATTGGGTAAAGCAGTAAGACCTTGCAGTGCCTTTGTTAGGATTCCGTCAGGAGCAGTATTATTAGGGATAAAAATACAACTTGGGTTCCAGCCGTGACACAAACCACACCCCTCTCTGCTAGTATCATTTCTAATGCTATTCTATTTTCCCAAGCCATTTGACTGGTGTGCCCTAGTTGTTCAGCTATTCCTTTGATAGCATCCCTCGTATAATTAACAAATTGTTACTGGTTGTAATAGATGTAATTTATCCAGTCCACATTTTTATTTATAGTTAGCCACCAGAAAAACATAGACTCAGATCCTGCAGCTATTCAATTACGAGCCTTAAATTCATCAGGTACCCCTCGGGGAACTCCAATGGCATCTATATAAACATGAGGGTCAAAGGAACCATGGGGGGCATCTCTTACTCTATAGTGCTTTGTTTTTACTTCTGGTTGATGAAATGCCAGAGTGAAAGGGATGTCCCGTTGGATCAGAGCACAAGTACCACTCCAGTTACTTGGCAGAGTATCCAGTAATGGTCCACCACAATGCCACCATACCTCCGCTCAGGATGACTAAGGGCAGACTCATGGGTAAGCTCTTGGAAGGGCTTAAGCTCACTGCATCCTGTTAGATCTCCAAGGAATGCCAAATTTTCCATCACAAGAGACACAAAGGAAAATTGGCCTTGAGAGACGGAAGCTGGATAGCCCTTGGGGGCTGACCCGCAGGGTGTTGAACTTCAGGGAACGGCAGAGAGAGAGGTCGGCACCATTTGTCACCCCAGGCTGTGGGGTTCTGGAAAAGAGCTACCTAAGCCCATGTCCGCTCGGCTGGAGGACCATCCAAGAGAAAAGGGGACAATGTGGGCCTCTGGTCTACCGTGTGCACAAGCATAACAATTGCTTTTGTTTAAAGTGCGGACGGAATATTTAATCCATTCTATCCAGGCATTTGCATCTCCGTACCCTGTTTCAGTTGCTAGAGTTTGCTTTAGGTCTCTTACTTCTACAACTGCTACTTTGTCAGGGTCGTCCTGGAGATGGGAGGGGAACGCTGGACCTGATATGTTTGGGGAGAGCGTTGGGTCCCATACGTTCCTTGGACCCTGGGTCTGAATTTCTTCATTGTTTTTAGCTGCTGATGGTCCAGCCAACCTTAGAGAGAGGGTTCCTATGGGATCCCGCCCTGTAACGTGTGCTCCTAACCCATACCCTCCAAATACAGAGGGTTCTTGGGCCATTGTTTGGGGATTATCTGTAATTAGCAATAAGGGGTTACACTTCAGTGGCTTACAATTTGGTGGAGTGGAACCACGGATAAGTTGGAGTTTTTGTTAAGAGTTTCCGCAGCGGCCGGGCGCGATGGCTCAAGCCTGTAATCCCAGCACTTTGGGAGGCCGAGACGGGTGGATCACGAGGTCAGGAGATCGAGACCATCCTGGTCTACACGGTGAAACCCCGTCTCTACTAAAAAAAAAATACAAAAAACTAGCCGGGCGAGATGGCGGGCGCCTGTAGTCCCAGCTACTCGGGAGGCTGAGGCAGGAGAATGGCGTGAACCCGGGAGGCGGAGCTTGCAGTGAGCCGAGATCGCGCCACTGCACCCCAGCCTGGGCAACAGAGCTAGACTCCGTCTCAAAAAAAAAAAAAGTTTCCGCAGCTTATTTAAAGGAGGGGGTTGGCCGTCCACCCGCCATATTAAGTGGTCCACCAAACATTTGCCCAGTCACCACAGGGGCCCTTTAAGGCTCCATACTTATACTTGTTTGACTCTGCGATATGGACATAGATACTTACCTACGTTGGATAGCTGCCTTTGAGCTTGTTCGTAGCCGCACAGGATAACTGAACAGGCATCCAACTGAAGGGTCAAGGGATAATTAGCCTGAGTCACAGTGATGACAAGATGACCTTCTGTTGGAAAGAAAAGGAAAAATAAACAAGTGATTATTAAGCCCTTTTAGGGTTAGTTAGTGTGGTGGGGTGGGTCCTGGGGTGACAGCCCATTTTTCCCTGTCTGTGGAAGTTACTTCTTTCACCCCCGTGTAGTGCTCATCCCTTTTCAGCCATTCGGATCACTGTTTCAGTAGTTAAGAGTACCAGATAAAGCCCTTCCCAAGCTGGTTCGAGTTTTCCCTCCTTCCAGCTTTTGATGAGAATGTCATCCCTAGGCTGATGCTGGTGTGCTGGAAAACTCTAGGGGTGGCATCTGTGCTAAGAGGCCTTTAGTCCTGCTGGAGGATAGACCAAGTTTATAGTTTTTGAGAAACTGATCTTTTGTTTCAAACGTAGCAATATCAGCACTGGAGTGTAGATAAGGCAACCCATATAGCATTTCATAAGGTGATAAGCCAACATCTTTCTAAGGGGCAGTTCGGATTCTTAACAAGGCAATGGGAAAGCATTTAGTCCATGGCAACCGAGTCTCTAAGACTAATTTGGTTAAGTGGCTCTTCAGAGTTTGGTTCATTCTCCACTCTTCCTGATGAAGGTGGGTGCCAGGAAGTATGGTATTCCAATGCTATGTCTAGTACTTGGGCTAGTTTCTTGATGACATGTGCAGTGAAATGAGTCCCATGATCTGAATCAGTATTTTCTATTAATCTATTAAACCTGGGTATAATATTCTCAGTCAGTGCTTTAACTGCATTATTAGCAGTTGCACTTGCAAAGGGAATAGGTTCCATCCAGTGCGTAAAATGATCTGCTATCACTAATAAGTACTTCAGGCAACCGATTGGGGGCATGTCGGTGTACTCAATTTGGACACTTTGGAATGGTTAACCCTGGACTCCCTTCCCCAAGGGGTGGTTTTCTTAGGGTCTGCTTATTAGTCTTTTTGCATGTTAGACAACTATCTGTAACTTGTCTTGCCAGAGTATAAATTCCTACACATCCCTAAACCCTGAGAACTGCGTCACACACGGCTTGGGTCCCCAGTGAGTTCTTTGATACAGCTGAGATAAGACTTCTCTTATGAGGGTTTGGATAACAGTTCTCTTTGGTCTGATAATACCCATTTTCCTTCAGGATTCTCTTTGGCCCCTGTTTTATTAATTTCTCTTTTCAGTTGAAGAGAAGATGGGAACTGCAGTCAGGGGAGGAAGACAAGGGGTTAGGTGAAAAGTGAGCATTTCAGAGGAAATGGTGGCTTGTTTGGCTATTTGATCTACCAGTTATTCCCTCAACTTTCACAAGAAGGACTTTTCTGGTGTCCTGGGACATGGACAGTGGACAGTAGCTATTTCTTCTGGCAACTGGAGGTTACCTAATACTTGGGTGATTAATTCCTTGTGGACAAGGTCTTGGCCTTTGCTATTAATGAGACCTCGTTCGGTCCAAATTTTTCCAAATGTATGAGCTACCCTAAAGGTGTACTTGGAATCAGAATAAGTAGTTCCTTCTTGGTTTTGCAAGTGCTTTAAGGCTTGATTCATTGCAAATAATTCACATGTTTGAGCTTACCAATGATTGGGCGGCCTTTCTGACTCTCCTTCTGCAAGGTCTTCCCCATAGACTGCTGAATATCCATTATGTCTTTTTCCTTCAGTTACCCCGGAAGAGCCATCTATAAATAAGTGCTGCCCTGTTTTGAAAGGGGTCTCCCTTACATCGGGCCTGAATCTAAACACTCATGCTCAGGTCCTTTTAGATTTGGATTCCCTGTTAGGAAACCTTGTGGGTCAAGTGAATTACAGAGGTTGGTGTTAAATCATCTCACTCACAGGATGGCTTCATACTTTAAAGTTTTTGAGTCAGTGAGCCGTCTCCCTGCCTTCTGGTTTAAGATAGTTCTAACTTGATGAGGTGTGCTCACAACTGAATTTCCCCCAAAGATCAGCTTTCTGCTTTCTTCTGTTAACAAAGTGGTAGCCGCGATGGATACATTCAAGCCATCCACAGGTTACTGGATCTAAAACTTTCAACAGCAAGGCCACAGGTTGCCAGTGACCCCCATGTTCTTGAGTAAGTACCCCTAAAGCTACCCCCTTGTTTAATGAAAAGGTGAGATGGCTTTTCTAGGGAAGGCAGGGCTAGGACAGGGCAGTTACGAGCAGATGTTTTTAGTTCTTCAACCCAGTGGATTTCTTCAGAGGTCCACAGAAGAGGTCAGGCTTTTCTTAGGCAAACTTTAGGTATAAAGGTTTTGTTTTTAGGGCGTTTGAGTCAATCCGTAAGCGGCAATATCCAGCCAATCCTAGGAATTATTCTGAGTTCCTGCTTAGTTTTAGGCAAAAGTAAGGACACAATCCCTTCAAGTCGTTCAGGCTCTGTCCTTCGTTCGCCCTTACTTATCGAGTGTCCTAGGTATTTACTTTCTGGCTCTATGAATTGAAGCTTTCCCTTTGAAACCGTTAACCCTTTTCCTTGCAAATGGTTAAGGAGGTGGATGGACAGGGCAGCTCTCTATTTTATAGTTTCACCAGATACCAGCAGGTCATCCACGTATTGGAGCAGGCATATGCGTTTCGGGATAGAAATTTGTTTTAGAACTTGTTCTAGAATCTGACCAAAGAGGTTAGGGAAATCTGTGAAGCCTTGGGGGAGAACTGTCCATCAATACTGTTGCTTCCATCCAGAATGGAGATCTTCCCATTCGAAAGCAAAAATGTCTCGGCTGTCCTTAGCCAAGGGGCATGCCCAAAAAGCATCCTTTAAATATGTGACCATAAACCACTGATGGGCACATGGAATTTTGCTGAGGAGGGTGTAAGGATTAGGGACAACAGGGTGAATATTCTGGAATATCTGGTTGATGGCCCAGAGGTTTTTCGTTAGTTGGTATGACCCATCTGACTTTCTTACAGGCAGTGTTGGGATAAGGGGACATTACGAGGTTCAAGGAGCCTGTCCCTAATGAGACTTTTAATGATAGGTTTTAGGCTTATTCTTTTTTTTGTTTGTTTGTTTTGAGACAGTCGCCCAGGCTGGAGTGCAGTGGTGCAATCTCGGCTCACTGTAAATTCTGCCTCCCAGGTTCACGCCATTCTCCTGGCTCAGCCTCCTGAGTAGCTGGGACTACAAGCGCCCGCCACCACGCCCAGCTAATTTTTTTGTATTTTTAGTGGAGACGGAGTTTCACCATGTTAGCCAGGATGGTCTCGATCTCCTGACCTCGTGATCCACCCGCCTTGGCCTCCCAAAGTACTGGGATTACAGGCATGAGCTACTGCCCCTGGCTTCTTCTTTTATATTATTCACTTGATTTATGGCTTTGACAGAATCCTTCCTCTCGCTAACCTCAGGGATCATGTGTACCCAGTGACAGCGTGAGCACTTTGGGAAGGGACCTTCATTACCCATTCAGTCTCCTCATGTTTCTTGAGCACCTCCCTGTGCCAGGCCTACGCTTGGGTTCATTCCCACCCCATCAGGACTCAGAGGTGTGTGTTTCATGAGGAGGAGATTCCTGAGGACAAAGTCATCTTCATTCTCTCTCTAGGTAGTTCCTGATCACATCCTAAGGGCCAGACCCTGTGCTGGGTGTTGGGAGCCAGCTCACCAGCACGTAGGTGACCTCATCCGTATTCACATTGTTGGTGCTTTCATATGCACACATCCGATGCTCATTGTGACCCAGCATCGGGCAAGTATTCATTCAGATGGAAGTGGCACATGTTGAATGTCTACCATGAGTTAGGCACCAGGCACTGTGCTTTATTCATATTGAACCATAACAGTCCTATGACATAGATGCTATTCTTGGGGTTTTTAAGGAGAGGAACCCAAAAGCGTGTTGGTATTCAGTCTCATATGCTTGGAAAGCTAGAGGTAACAGCAAGCCAGAGCCCAGATGGTTGTTACTGATTGATTTAATCTCATTTGGACCTCGAAACATTTGCATATGAGACTGAATACCAAGACCCTTTATGGTGGGTAGTTGTTAGAGTAGGTAGCCCTAGACAAGCCACTCCACCCTGCACCAAGCCCGAGTTCCCTCCAAGATAAGGGTGATAGTACCTCCCCTCAAGTGTTGCCAGAAGGACAACCTGACGCCCCACACTGAGCAGGCACTTGATGGATGATGGCATTTACTTAGCTGGCACTTGTCATCTCCAACTTCACAACTTCTTAGAAGGAAGGAGATGATTCTCATTTTCTCCACTAGATAAAAACTAAGATACATGGGTTTAAAAAATGAGCCTTTTGGAATTAAGAGTCCAGAATGAAACGTGAGCCTCCTGGCCCTTCCTGGATCACTGTCAGACTTTTTTTGAGAGAGGAGCAGCTTCTCACTGGCTGCTTGGCTTGTCACTGCCTCACTCTGTCTCCTTTGGCCTTGCCACAGATCTACGCGGACCCCACCAAAAGGCTAGAGCTGTACTTCCGGCCCAAGGACCCGTACTGCCACCCAGTGTGCGCCAACCGCTTCAGTACCAGCAGCCTGCTGCTCCGCATCAGGAAGAGAACAAGGCGGCAGAAAGGGGTGCTGGGCACTGAGGCCCACTCCGAGGTCACATTTGACATGGAGATCCTTGGCATCATCTCCACCATTTACAAATTTCAGGGTAACTGAAATCTGTGCTTGCAGTGTCTGGTTATTTCAGGGCCGGCCATCCCAGCTGCCTGCAGGAGCTGTGTGGGTCATCTGCATCAGTGAAGGGGGCCAGGATGTGCCCAGGCAGGAGGGCAGGGGCTATGGGGACACAGCAGGGCACAGGCCCCATCCAGGAGGCAGCCTTTCTTCCCTCCAGCCAGCAGTTCCCCAGAGACTGCGGGCTGATTGCTGCCAATCGTCAGTGTTGTTAAGCTAGAAATCTCCTAACTTTTTTTTTTTTTTTGAGGCAGAGTCTCGCTGTCTCCCAGGCTGGAGTGCACTGGCTGGATCTCAGCTCACTGCAAGCTCCGCCTCCCGGGTTCCCGCCATTCTCCTGCCTCAGCCTCCCGAGTAGCTGGGACTACAGGCGCCCACCACCTCGCCCGGCTAGTTTTTTTGTATTTTTTAGTAGAGACGGGGTTTCACCGTGTTAGCCAGGATGGTCTCGATCTCCTGACCTCGTGATCCGCCCGTCTCGGTCTCCCAAAGTGCTGGGATTACAGGCTTGAGCCAACGCGCCCGGCCAGAAATCTCCTACCTTTTAATGAAACCATTGTATGGGACCAAGTAAAACTGGTCAGTAGACCTCCTCCAGTCTTTCCCCCACCACAGTGTCTTGAACCTTCTCTTGGTCTCGGCTGCTGTTGGTCTTGCCCACCTAGCTGCCGAAGCCCCTTGAGACCTCCTGCTCCTCTGAATTCTCAGCAGGTTGAACGTCCCTCGTGGAGCCCTCCATCAGGTTTGCCACCTACAAGGAACCCCAGGGAGGAAGCAATGAGGCAAGGGAGGGAGACGGGAGTGAGAAACACACAGACTCTGGCATTGTGCCTGCCTGAGCCCTGCCAGTTTCTTTGGGAGGTGACTTGGCTTCCCTGAGCCTCAGTTTCCTTGTCTGTGCAGTGCGGGCTGCAGAGCCTGCTCCTTAGGCCCTGGTGAAGATTCCGGGAGGCAGTGCCCGTGAATGGGCCAGGCTGTGGACCACAGGAGGTGCCTGGCATGTTACTAACAAGCCTTAGAGATGGCTGAGTTACAGCTGCAGGTCTAGGCAGAATCTGAAGAGTTTAAAGATTGAGAAGGGAAAAGAGGACTAGAAAGAGAAAAGAGGGGAAGAAGAAAGTGAAATGAAGGAGAAGCAGGACCTGGGGTCCCATGGATTGGGTATTTTCAGTGGCAGTCATTCTGGTGGGTCATGGCATTCACCAAAGAGGGCTGTTCTTTCTGGGACAAGGTTTCCCAAGTGATTCATAAAACATTACACCTCGTATTTTTTTTATCAAATTGAACCAACACCTTGCTGCTCAGTGTGTGTCTCTGAACTGGCAGCATCAGCCTCACCTGGGAGCTTGGTAGAAATGTGCCATGTCAGAACCTGCATTTAGCAAGATCCCGGGTGATTCATATGCATGTTATTAGGTTGGTGCAAAGGTAATTGCAGTTTTTACAGTTAAAAGTAACATACGTCTCAGAAGCACTGACCTGGACTCTATCCTCACCTGTCATGTAGCTACCCACCTCCCCAAAATAATTTTTATGTAAGTGACTTGGACTGCATCAAGCCAACTTTGCAGAAGCGTTTGGGAAGGGTGTGTTTTCCTGCCACCCTCACCCTGCAGCCTCCACCATGTGGCCCACTCAGCACCTCCCTAAGCAGACGTGGGTGTCGGTGTGTGGCAGCTGCCCATTCCCAGACAGGTATCCCTGGACTCATTGTCTGCCATCTGCCCACCTTTCTTTCTAGGGATGTCTGACTTCCAGTACTTGGCCGTGCATACGGAAGCAGGCGGCAAGCATACGTCAATGTATGACAAGGTGCTCATGCTCCGGCCTGAGAAGGAGGCCTTTTTCCACCAGGAGCTGCCGCTTTACATCCCGCCGCCTATCTTCTCCCGGCTGGACGCTCCGGTGGACTACTTCTACCGACCAGAGACCCAGCACCGGTAAGGCCCCTCTCCATGTGGCCTCGGTTCTCCATCCTGAAAATGGGATGGGCTGGGTGCAGAGGCTCACGCACTGTGTGTGGTGGTGCACACCTGTAATTCCAGCTACTCGGGAGGCTGAGGCTGGAGAATCGCTTGAACCCGGGAGGCAGAGGTTGCAGTGAGCCAAGATTGCGCCACTGCACTCCAGCCCAGGTGACAGAGTGAAACTCTGTCTCTAAAAAAAAAAAAAAAGAAAATGGGATGATAGTAGTACCTACCCAACAGAGGTACTGGGATTGAATTTAAAAAGTGCGTGCAGTTCTCGGCACAGGGCTGAGTACAGAACGGGGCCTTAGTAAGCAGTGGCCTGTGTGATCACCAGGTTGGCCTCACCCCTGAGGACAGTGCAAAAAAATGTGACTGTGGGACATGTGGGTTCCTGCTGAGAAATGTCCTTTGGCTTAATCCCCGGTCATGGCTGACCAGCCAGTCTCTGGACCTTGCTGTCACTAGTAATGACACCTACCTAAGCAAGCCGCCTGGGAACGTCCCACTCTCTGACCCCAGCTCTTTCCTACCTCCTTTGTTCCCCGTAGCCTCACCGTCCCTGTCCCTGGCAGAAATTTCACAGCCTCTTGATCATCTGTCCCTCCCCTGCCCTCCTCTCTTTGCCACACTCACCTGCCAAGCCTTGGTCCCACTTCACCCCAGCTGTTTACCCTTTCCTGGTCTGCCCTGTGCGGCTGGAGGTCGCTTCAGGGAACCCCTGACCCTGCCCATCGCCCAGTGTCATCCTTCTCAAGGCATCTGTGACTCTACACAGCTCTCGCCTGCTCTGTACTTGGTTATGGTCTGTGTCCCCTCCCGAACATGGTGCCTCTCCTGAGGACAGGCGCTCACTCTCTCTCTCATCAGTAGTGGGTTTCTCCTACACCAAGAGCTATGAAAAGCCAATGGCCGTGACTCATAGTGCAGCCACCACCACCCACCACACCTCCCATGTGCACAGCCTGCCCAAGCCCACATGCAATTCAGATGAAATGAGTTTTGTAACTCAGAAGTTCTTGACATAATTAGAGACCCCTGGGGCTGTTGGAAAGGCAGGCCTGGCCATTGTCAAATGTTCAAATTGTCAAATGCCACACATTGACATGGAAGAATAGGATTTCCTTTATATAAAATCCAAGATTGACTACTATGAAAACAAAATGAGGAAAACAAGTTTGAAAATACCCAACTGGGTGCGGTGGCTCACGCCTGTAATCCCAGCACTTTGGGAAGCTGAGGCGGGCAGATCACAAGGTCAGGAGATCAAGACCATCCTGGCTAACACGGTGAAACCCCGTCTCTACTAAAAATACAAAAAATTAGCCGGGCGTGGTGGCGGGCGTCTGTGGTCCCAGCTACTCGGGAGGCTGAGGCAGGAGAATGGCGTGAACCCAGGAGGCGGAGCTTGCAGTGAGCTGAGATCGGGCCACTGCACTCCAGCCTGGGCAACAGAGCGAGACTCCGTCTCA
>NW_016803673.1:2813531-2850548 GCF_001698545.2 Rhinopithecus bieti | reverse complement strand
TACTGAAAATAGAAAAAAATTAGCCGGGCGTGGTGGCGGGCGTCTGTGGTCCCAGCTACTCGGGAGGCTGAGGCAGGAGAATGGCGTGAACCCAGGAGGCGGAGCTTGCAGTGAGCTGAGATCGGGCCACTGCACTCCAGCCTGGGCAACAGAGCGAGACTCCGTCTCAAAAAAAAAAAATACCCAACTGGGGATAAATAACATTGACCAGCCTCACTGCCAGTTATTCCACATCCCTGTGCAACAGCGCTGTGAGTGCATCTCACCCCAGCTTGGGAGCAATTCCCCAGGGTTCCTGACACCCGCATCGTACGCATGAGGAAGCTGAGACGTGGGGTCAGCGCCAGGTCCTGCGGGCAGCACCACCCCGTCTCTCCCGCTCTGCAGGCTTTGCTTGTGGCCCAGTGCCATGGTGTCCTGACTTTTGTATGCTCGACTTTCTCAAATTACACACAAAAAGACAACATGAAAAAAAAAAACTGCATCATAATGTATGCTCCCCAGAGGCAGCGACTTGGCCTGCTTTGGTCTCTGTCATAGCCCTGGTGCCCAGAACAGAGCCTGGCCAGTGAGAGGGACTCAGCAAGTATCCATGGGCCCCACGCAGATTTAGGGGAGCAAGATTACTGCAAACAGACGAGCAAAATGAAAGGGCCTTTTTTTTTTTTTGAAAGGTGGAGTCTTGCTCTGTCCACCCAGGCTGGAGTGCAGTGGCGTGATCTCGGCTCACTGCGACCTCTGCTTCCTGGGTTAAAGCAATTCTCCAGCCTCAGCCTCCTGAGTGGCTGGGACTACAGGCGCTCACCACTACGCCCAGCTTATTTTTGTATTTTTAGTAGAGATGAGGTTTCACCATGTTGGCCAGGCTTGTCTCGAACTCCTGGCCTCCAGTGATCCGCCCACCTCAGCCTCCCAAAGTGCTGGGATTACAGGTGTGAGCCACCGCGCCCAGTCTGAAAAGGACTTTGAAAACTGGCCCAGAGGTAGTGGTGCTTGTTCTGGGAACAAACACAGTGGAAGAATTGTTCCATAGCATGTTTTAAGCTTCCAAAAATGCAGCCCTCAAGAGAATGGGCTTGGGCCTAGTGTAGTGGCTCACACCTGTAATTCCAGTGATTTGAGAGGCCAGAGCGGGAGGATCACTTGAGGCCAAAAGTTTGCGACCAGCCTGGGCAATAGAGCAAGACTCTGTCTCTACAAAAAAAAAAACACACAAAAAAAAGTTAGCTGGGCATGGTGGCATGCACCTGTATAGCCCTAGGTACTGGGGAGGCTGAGGTGGAAAAATTGGTTGATCCTAGGATTTTGAGGCTGCAGTGAATATGAGCACAGCACTGCACTCCAGCCTGGGTGACAGAGCAAAACCGTGTCTCAAAAAACAAAACAAGAAACAAACAAAAAAAAGAGTGGACTCTGTGGATTGATGGGACCCATGCCCAGGTGCCTCCCTTGCTCTATGACAGAGGCAGGTGCAAGACCAGATTCTGTGGGATAAAAGTAAATGGTGGTGTGATAACAGAAGTCTAGAAAAGTCTGGAAGATTTGGGGCTCAGCAGTTTTCTCTGAAGGGGTGGGAGGGCCTTCTCATTCCTCATTACATATTTCCTTTAACATGTCCTGACTGAGCACCTGTGGTGGCCCAGGGCACTCCCTGGAGCCTGGTGTCCATGGACGACACGGCAGCTGGGGTGCAGTGCAGGGGTGGGGAGCTAGACAGAGCATGATTACATGGCGGGGAGCCTTAAAGGAGGTCATGGAGAGTGGGCCGGGGCTACAGGTAGCAGCAAGGGCCCTCAGAGGAACTGACATCTGGAGCTGAGACAGAGCCAGCCAGGTGAAGATCCAGGGAGAACTTTCCAGACCAGGGGATTGGCGCATGCAAAGGAAGGCTGGGCAGGCTGCTGTGCCCCAGAGCAGGTGAGCCAGGGAACGGGGGTGGGGAGCGAAGACCAGTGCCTAGGCTTCATCCTTAGGAGAGAGTGTGTTATTCTCTGCCTCCAGAAAAGCATTGCAGAAAGAAAGGTTCCAATACACCTCAAAGTAGAGAGAATTGAATTGTCTAGTAGCCCTCACATGCCCATCACAAGCGTCCAGTGAGCAACATTCTGCCCCTTTCCACTCCCATTGGCACAGTGCTGCCTTCAGAAACAAGCAGCACGGATCTCCACCAGGGAAGACTCGTGTTTCAAACAGACCTGCCATACCAATCTCCTACCCAACAAAGCTAACAGCACTCCCCAACATCACCCACACCCAGTCCTTGTTCACTTTATCCTGATTGTCTCAAAAGCCACTCAGGAGCCAAATAAGGGCCACACACGTTTCTTTTGGTTGCTGTCCCCTAGTCTGTAACATCCCCTACCGCCACCACCCTCTGCTTTTTTCTGATTGTAAGAATAAATTGTACCGGTTAGAAAAAAACAAAACATTGTGGAAATGTATTAACTAAAAAGAATCAAGTCACTTTGCCTCCCTGCAGAAATCTCTTACATGTAGAATGATACAATTTTCTGTAAGTATATTGTACTCACTGTAAGAATTTGAAGCGGGGTGACATGTGTTTTTTTTATTTATTTATTTATTTTTGAGATGGAATTTCCCTCTTGTTGCCCAGGCTGGAGTGCAGTGGTGCGATCTCGGCTCACTGCAAGCTCTGCATCCTGGGTTCAAACGATTCTCCTGCCTCAGCCTCCCGAGTAGCTGGGACTACAGGTGTGCCCCACCATGCCCAGCTAATTTTTGTATTTTTAGTAGAGACAGGGTTTCACCATGTTGACCAGGCTGGTCTCAAACTCCTGACCTTAGGTGATCCGCCTGCCTCAGCCTCCCAAAGTGGTGGGATTACAGGCGTGAGCCACCGCACCCAGCCTATTTTTTTAAAGTTACTTATTGGCCAGGCATAGTGGCTCATGCCTGTAATTCCAGCACTTTGAGAGGCTGAGGTGGGAAGATTTCTTGAGGCCAGAAGTTTGAGAACAGCCTGGGCAACATAGTGAGACCCTGTGTCTACAAAAAATTTTTAAAAATTACCCGAGTGTGGTGGCACGTGCTCCTGTGGTCCCAGCTACTTGAGAGGCTGAGATGGGAGGATGGCCTGAGCCTGGGAGGTCAGTGCTGCAGTGAGCTATAATTGTGCCACTGCACTCCAGCCTGGGTGACAGAGTGGGACCCTCTTTTTTAAAAAAAAAAAAAGTGTTTTTTTGTTTATTTTTTCTTCACCACAAGCAGCTCACTCTTGTCAGAAACAAAAATATATAAAAGAAAACAGTGCGGGCGTGGTGGCTCACGCCTGTAATCCCAGCACTTTGGGAGTCCGAGGTGGGTGGATCACCTGAGGTCGGGAGTTTGAGACCAGCCTGACCAACATGGAGAAACCTCGTCTCTACTGAAAATACAAAAAATTAGCCGGGCATGGTGGCTCACGCCTGTAATCCCAGCACTTTGGGAGGCAGAGGCAGGCGGATCACGAGGTCAGGAGATTGAGACCATCCGGGCTAACATGGTAAAACCCTGTCTTTACCAAAAATATAAAAATATTAGCCGGGTGTGGTGGCGGGCACCTGTAGTCCCAGCTACTTGGGAGGCTGATAGAGGAGAATGGTGTGAACCCAGGAGGTGGAGCTTGCAGTGAGCCAAGATCGTGCCACTGCACTCCAGCCTGGGTGACAGCGTGAGACTCCATCTCAAAAAACAAACAAAAATGTAAAAAATTAGCCAGGCATGGTGGCGCATACCTGTAATCCGAGCTACTTGGGAGGCTGAGGCAGGAGAATCGCTTGAACCCGGGAGGTGGAAGTTAAAACAGTGGACTGAGATCGTGTCATTGCTCTCCAGCCTGGGCAGCAAGAGCAAAACTCCATCTCAAAAAAATGAAAACAGCACTTGTCTGCACTGCCGCCCCTGGCACTAGGTGGCAGCAGCATCTGAGCGTCTGCTCTGCCCTGCGGGCCAGTGGGAAGCTGTTTCAAGCCCCTGGGGTAAAATGGGGGAGGAGGGCCAGCTGCCTTCGGGCCCTGGGGCCCCCCTTCCTCCCCATGTGGTTTATCGGTTTCCAGCACCTGGAAAGAACCTGCCTTTTCTCCCAGGGCTGCTGTCAATTCTCCTGCCCTGCTGACGTTGCTGGGTGCGTGAGGACTGGCAGGGAAGAGGCCTAGCCACTGCCTCCTTGGCCCCTTCCTGGGGAGATTGAGCTTCCCACAAACCAGGTGGGCAAGCACAGGCTGCAGGCTGCTGGGCTGGCCTGACGGGGTCCTTCTAACTGGAGGATGGTGGGTCCCTCCTGCTCCTCAGGGACTCTCCAAGGTGGTCTTGTTGACTTTGCCATCAGCACCCTTCGACCCCTGCCAGCAGTTCCCCACCTGCTTAGAATCATGGTGACACAGACCACAGCCTGAGGCCGCCCCGGGGAGCGGGCTGGGGGTGCAGCCTCGGTTGCACAGCCTCTCCCTACAGGGTTGGGCATAGAAGGGCTGCTCTTGCAGATGGCCACCCGGTTTTCCTTGGGGGCATCTTTGACAACGGGATAGTGCCGACCTGTCCCGTGCGGTTTCTAACGCAGCCACTTTAAAAAGAAGGCCCAGACTTGATCCCGTCTTTCTAGTTTTTCACAATGTGAAAGTTACTATTACTCTTTGTAAGTGTGCAGATGATATGTACTCATGTAGAAAACTAAGGTAAAATGGAAACAAATTTAAAAGGTGGTAATCACCCAAATGGATTCTATGATGTCCAGGACCTACTTTGAAATGTACTTCAAAATCGTGGGTTGGGTGGAGGTTCAGATGACATGCAGTTAACCATGTGGTGATATTGTTGAAACTGGTAACAGGCACATGGGGGTTCTTGACACCGGCCTCTGCCTGCTTTTGTGTAAGTTAGGTGTCCAACCTTAAAGAGGTAACCACTACAAATATTTTGAGAAACGTCTACCTAAGGGTGTTCTGTGCCAGCACACAGAGATAGTTCTAGAATCTCTGCTTTGTACGTGTGTGTGTGTTTTAAGACTTTATTTTTTTAGAGCAATTTTAGACTCACAGCAAAATAAGAAGGCACAGCAATTTCTCATATGCCACCTAGCTGCCCCCACACACAGCCTGCCCCATCATCAACGTCTCAGTAGAGTAGGGCACTTGTTAACAGTGGATCCACCCACGCTGACACATCGTCACCCAGTGTCCGTAGTTGACATTGGGGTTCCCTCTTGGTGTTGGACATTCTATGTGTTGGGACAAATGGAACCCTTGGCTTTAACCCCTGTGTTTTATGACAGTGCCATTTGACGAGGTCCTTTGTTCATTTACCTACATGTGGTCGAGATGCTTGTGAGCCGAAGAGTCATGCTCTGTTGGGTGGCAGGACAGGTGTGTGATGGGACCTTTGCAACCAGGCTCCTGGATGGGAGTCCCAGCTCCTTCCCAGGAGCTCTGTCTCTGGGCAAGTTTCCCAGTCCCTGTGGTTTCAGCTGCTTTATTAGAAAATGGTCCTTTCTCTGTATAATTAGTTTTGAGCATTAAATAAGTGAATCGCACGTAAGCAGATGTCAGTGAGTGCAGCTCTTGTCCCTGTTTTGACAGTAGATCGTGTTCTTTTTTTNTCTGTCGCCCGGGCTGGAGTGCAGTGGCCGGATCTCAGCTCACGGCAAGCTCCGCCTCCCGGGTTCACGCCATTCTCCTGCCTTAGCCTCCCGAGTAGCTGGGACTACAGGCGCCAGCCACCTCGCCCGGCTAGCTTTTTTTGTATTTTTTAGTAGAGACAGGGTTTCACCGTGTTAGCCAGGATGGTCTCGAACTCCTGACCTCGTGATCCGCCCGTCTCGGCCTCCCAAAGTGCTGGGATTACAGGCTTGAGCCACCGCGCCCGGCCGATCGTGTTCTTTCATGCAGCTGTGCTTTGAGTGATTTCACCATTGCCAGCTGCTGGACATTAGACTCTGTCCAGTTTTTCACTGGTTGGACAGTGCTGCACCTGACTCAGTGCACTTGTGGGGCTACCAGCCCCATGACACGTGCCCTTTCCTGCACTCCAGCCTCTAGGACCTTTTGGGCTTTCCCCAGCTTGAGAGCTGCAGGACCCGGAGCTTCTCCGAGTTGTCATAGGCAGTTGTGGCCACATCTCTTCCTCTGTGAATACAGGTTCCTTTAGCAGCCAGCTCTGGGGTCCTTTCCCAGCACAGATGTCCAGGGAAAGGCACACGGTGGCTGCGGGCCTTGCCAGGCTTCTGGGCTCCCTGCCTGGTCTGGTCCGGTGGGTACCTGGGATGGCCTTGGTGCTCTTGTTCTCACCTGTACTGTCTGCCCCCAGGGAAGGCTACAACAACCCCCCAATCTCCGGCGAGAACCTGATTGGCCTGAGCAGAGCCCGGCGCCCCCACAATGCCATCTTTGTCAACTTTGAGGATGAGGAGGTGCCTAAGCAGCCGCTGGAGGCTGCAGCCCAGACGTGGAGGAGAGTCTGCACTAACCCCGTGGACCGGAAGGTAGAGGAGGAGCTGAGGAAGGCAAGTCCTGCACTGCGCCCGGCCCCGGGGGCTCCAGTCTCCGTGTTGGCCTCCTGTGTTTACCCAGCTGCTCCCTGTTCCTGGCTGTGGGGTTGGCTGTACCGACCTTTCCCCGTTCCTTAGTGCATGGGAACTTCTCACTTTCAGATGTCATGTCTAAAGGCCGTGTCGGTATAAGTGTTACATTCCCAAGGGTGAAAATGCTTCTTAGAGTTCTTAAGAAAAATACGCGTGCATTGTTCAGTTGTGACCTACACGTGGAGCTCTGGGATCCACTGAGCTCTTATTCCTCCATTCACTCATTGCAGCAAACCCAGTGGGGCACCTAGTGTGCCAGGCCCAGCACTTTCTTACCGTTAGATCTGGAGCCGTGCTGCCAGGCAGCCCACCTTCCCCGGGCTTGCAGGTGCCATGGAGGCCTGCATCCCCACTGGCATGAGTATCAGGTTCACAGTGAGGCCACGGCCACCTGGAGCCCGGCTCTTTCCTTACACAGTGTGCCTGTGGGAGACCACGTGGATATCTTGTTGATTTCCAGCCGTCACTGGGGCACACTGTTAGTGGCTCCTTATTGCCCTCCAGGCACAGCCCACATTCCTGACCTGAACTGGCTTGTGAGGCCCGCTGCCCCGGCCCCCTGGCCCACTACACTCCGGCCACCCTGACCTTTGCAGTCCTCCCCAAGCCAGGCTGTCCCCTTTACCTCTGACGATGTCCCACCTCAGGCACCTGTTCTGTAGATTGGGGCAGCATGGGGACCCTGGGACTCTAGCACGTCCCCCGCCCAAGCCTTGCTCCCTGCTGTGCTGTGGGCTGTAAGAGGACAACGACTATGTCTCTTGTGGTCATTTCAGGGCCCCAGCCCCACAACTGCACTTGGCACAGGGTGGCGTGCCGCCCAGGCTTCTGAGGGACGGGGTGAGAGAGTGAGTGCAGTGGGTCCTAGGGCCATGCCCTGTGTGTCCAGCCCCTGTCCTCTACCAGCTCCTCTCTGGAGGGGCCCCTGGGGCCCAGCCCATGTTGGGGAGTTCAGGGCAGAAGGGTGGAAGCTGCTGGTGCTCCTCTCAGCCTCTGCCCTTGGCCTCCCCAGCTGTTTGACATCCGTCCCATCTGGTCTCGGAATGCTGTCAAGGCCAACATCAGCGTCCACCCAGACAAGCTCAAGGTCTTGCTTCCCTTCATAGCCTATTACATGGTGAGTGTCAGCTGCCCGCCCACCTGCCTTGGTTCCCACGCATATGGTCCCTGGTCCCTGCTGTGATGTCTTAGAGCCACAGTAAGAGCAGCCAACCCCCTATCCTGGCTCCCCGTCCTTCCTGCCCCACCCCCATCCTGGCCCATCCTTCCTACCCACCCTGGCCTGGTCCTCATCCTTCCTACCCTACCCCCAACCTGGCACCTCGCCAGTCCTGGCACCTCCAGCCTTCCTTCCCCTCTGTCCTGGTCCCCCAATCCTAGCATCCCTAAGACAGCTTATTAAAGCCAACTGGAAAAGTTTCAGCTCCCTGAGTCCAGGACGCTCTCCACAGCCTGTTGGGCTGCAGAACCCAGCCCCTGACCACAGTGGCCCGTGTCGTCCTCCACCTGTGTTGAGTGGGGTTCAGTGGGAGGCAGATCCCTCTTTGATCTCCAAGCATGTAAAGATGGATGTCATTACTGAGGTTCCCAAAGATGCTGGTGGGAAAGGGATCCTCCCCTCCGTGAGGCCTCACAGAGCATTAGGGGAGGCCAGCGTAAGACATGACCGTGAGGGTCTGCAACAGGCAGTAGGGCACAGGAAAGACTCATTCCTCCTGCCGTGTTGGGCTCTCGGCTCAGGAGCACCACCTGTGCTGCTTGGTGTTGGCATTTTATTTTATCTTATTTTTATTTTATTTTATTTTATTTTATTCTGTTTTATTTATTTATTTATTTATTTATTTTGAGATGGAGTCTCACTCTGTCTCCCAGGCTGGAGTGCAGTGGTATGATCTCTGCGCATTGCAACCTCCGCTGCTGGGATTCAAGTGATTTTCCTGCCTCAGCCTCCTAAGTAGCCAGGAGTACAGGAGCACGCCACCATGCCCAGCTGATTTTCTTTTTTTGCATTTTTAGTAGAGATGGGTTTTCGCCATGTTGGTCAGGCTGGTCTCGAACTCCTAACCTCAAGTGATCCGTCTGCCTCGGCTTCCCAAAGTGCTGGGAGTATGGGCGGGAGCCACCACGCCTGGCTGGCATTGGCTTTTTAGACATAAGCCATTCGAAAGCTCCCTTTGGGGACAGAAGACATCTCATCAATTAGGCCAATAGTAACACTGGGCACTTAACATGTGCCAGGAACCGTGATAAAGGCTCCGTGGTGCTGTCTCATTTAATCCTCTCCAAAACCGTGGGAGGGCAGGCATGATGGCTCATGCCTAGAATCCTGGTACTTTGGGAGGCTGAAGCGGGAGAATTGCTTGCATCCAGGAGTTCAAGACCAGCCTGGGCAACATGGTGAGACCCCATCTCTACAAAAAAATTAAAAATTAGCTGGGTGTGGTGTCTCATGCCTGTAGTCCCAGCTACTTGGGAGGCTACGGTAGGCGGATCGCTTGAGCCCAGGAGATTGAGGCTGCAGTGAGCCGTGATTGTGCCACTGCACTTAGCCTGGGCAACAGAGTGAGACCCTCTCTCAGAAAAACAAATAAAAGAACTCACAGGAAAGGGTGCTCCTGTTCCCTCCATCTGACAGGATGACCAAGGTTTGGAAAGGCCACGTGCCCTCACCAAGGTGACAGGGCCTGCACATGGCAGAGCAGGCCTGGGCATCCAGAGTCTTGTCCCCAGCTCCTGAGCTCTTCCTTGGTGTAGGCTCTGCCCCACCCAGGGACCTGGGCCTTCACCTCACCTCACATGATTCCCACCTTTTCTGTCTCCAGATAACAGGCCCCTGGCGCAGCCTGTGGATTCGATTTGGGTATGACCCCCGAAAAAACCCCGATGCCAAGATTTACCAAGTCCTTGATTTCCGAATCCGCTGTGGAATGAAACACGGTAAAAACTCCTGAAAGCTTTGCTTCCTGCCTTTCTCTCTATCTTTCAGTTTCTAGCATTCTCTTTGGTAGTAAGAATATTTTCATTTGGAGAGAATAAAAAAACCGTTTGCTCCCTTTGCTGAGACTCTTGGATGCAGAATGGCATGGAAACGAAAGTCTCAGTTCTGTGCTGGCCCCACCGCTGACCGCCCCGTTTCTGAACCACAGTCCCTCATTGAGTGACCCCACGTGCCCTATGGTCCTGTGACGCAGGCCAGGCACTTGTGAGAGCATCTGTGTCCACCCCGCCTGGGAAGTGCTGGGATGCATTGGTGACTGCAGTGGCATGCTTGGCAGCCTGGAGTTGCCCTCTCAGGAGCTGGCCCCATGGACCCAACTCCCATCTCCAGTTCAGTGCTGTGTGCCGACGGGCCCTGTGCCCACCCTCCTGACATGCTTGCCCTCACCTGCAGGTTACGCCCCCAGCGACTTGCCAGTCAAAGCAAAGCGCAGCACCTACAACTATAGCCTCCCCATCACCGTCAAGAAGACACGTAAGTGTGCCAAGCGCCTTTTGTGGGTCATGAGTGATTTGCCAAGGAAGGCGGGGCACCTGGACCCAGATGGGGAGGTGGTTCCTGGGGGTCACTCCAGGGCTCTACCGGTCATTCCTCCCCTAGGAGGGGGTGGGCAGGCAGGAGGGCAGGGTGTGGTTGGGAGAGATACCTCCTCCCCACCCTGCACATGCCAAGCACTGCTGTTGTCCCCACGCAGCCAGCCAGCTTGTCACCATGCATGACCTGAAGCAGGGCCTGGGCCCATCGGGGACGAGCGGTGCTCGGAAACCAGCCTCCAGCAAGTACAAGCTCAAGGTGGGCGCCCTTGAGCCCCAGGAGGGAGTGGCTCCCAGGGGAGGCCGGGAATAGAGGGGAGGACCTCCCTCTCGGGGCTGGGCACCCTGTAGGTGGGCTGGAGGGGTGTGATTAGGGCAGCTCTGCCCACTGGGGCCTCAGCACCTTGCCCGCTTTTAGGACAGCCTTCAGACACTGAGGGCAAGAACTCGGTGCAAAGCCTCGGGGCTGTATGTGTTGGGGACATCTGGCAAAGAGGTGGTGACAGGTCTCAGACAGGGAAGCCTGGTGCCAGCAGCTGCATGTGGCTGTCCTTCTCGAGCCCTTTGGGAGCCTGGGCCCCCACTGAGCCACATGACCACTCCTGGAATGATCGGAATTGGGCACACGCAGAAGGACAGAGCCAGAGCCGGCCATGTGGGCCGCAGCTGTGGCAGGAGCCTCACTGGCTCACGTTTCTGTCAGTGTGATTGCCTGGCACGGGTTGGCAGTTTTCAGAGCTATTCCCACATTCAGGCTCCCGCAAGCCTCTCCACAGTCCTGGGGGAGGCTGAGAAGGGGTCGTCCCGCATGGTGGAATCACCTGCCGAGGGAGCAGGCAGCAGTGATGAGTGCAGCAGAGACGGGCGATGTGAGGGACTCGCTTTCCCCGTGTCCGGAGGCCCCTGCCTGCTCCCCAGGTTTTTGAGATCTTTGCTGTCTTCCCAGTGAGGGGCAATCATGCCACAGCCTGTGTGGCCTGCCTCCTCCCGAGGCCTCTCCTGGGAGGCCATTATCCTTACCTCTAGAACTATATGGCTGGGTACGGAAAGGAGAGAGTAAACACTCACTAAGCCCTGCTTTCCCCAGAAGAGATGTCAGGGCAGCCCATAGGGGGACATAGGGTGACAAATGAGCAGCAGTGGGTGAGGGATAAGGTCAGAGTGCAGGAAGGCACAGAGAGCAGAGCCCGGCACAAGGCTAGTGCTGGCCCCATGCCATGGGTGCCATGGCCTGCTGCACATGCGGGCTCACCATTTCCAGTGGCCCCGGGAGGGCCTGGTGCTCCTCTGCCTCTCCTAGAGTGTCCCAGGGAGTTAAACCTTGTTTTTTCCCCAACTGCTCCCTGGCCTTCCAGCCTGTCTGCCCAACCTGGTCCTGGTGACCAGTCAGCTCCCTGGAGAGACTCCATGGGAGCCTACACGGAGTCTCTAACACTGGCAGCCCCCCAAGGCTCTGGCTAACCTTCCCTGTCTCTCTCCCCCTTTTTCACCAGGACTCCGTCTACATCTTCCGGGAAGGGGCCCTGCCACCCTATCGACAGATGTTCTACCAGTTATGCGACTTGAATGTGGAAGAGTACGTATGGGAGGGGCCTTGAGACACTGAGGGGGACCCATGGGACCCAGGGACCAAAGTGCTCTCTGCAGCTCTTCCACTTCACGTCGGCCGTCATCTCCCGCAAGAACACTCGCCTGTCTGGGAGTTTGGTGCTGCCGAGAGCCCTGGTGTGCTGGCGGTCCTCGCAGAGGCAGTGCCCTGTAGAAAGCCGCGGCTCCAAACTGCGCAGACACAGTTCTTGCTGCTGTGTCCTTGCCCCTCTTCCACTGTCCACATGAAGGCCCCATGAGTGGTTCTCAATCCCAGGACCCATCAGACCCCAGAAACCTTTTATCGACTTGTTCTCAGTGATGTTTAAAGAATTGCAGGGGGCCGGGCGCGGTGACTCACACCTGGAATCCCAGCACTTTGGGAGGCCGAGGTGGGCAGATCATGAGGTCAGGAGATCGAGACCATCCTGGCTAACACGGTGAAACCCCGTCTCTACTAAAATACAAAAAATTAGCCAGATGTGGTGGCGGGCGTCTGTAGTCCCAGCTACTCGGGAGGCTGAGGCAGGAGAATGGCGTGAACCCGGGAGGCGGAGCTTGCAGTGAGCCAAGATGGCGCGACTGTACTCCAGCCTGGGCGACAGAGCGAGACTCCGTCTTGGGGAAAAAAAAAAAAAAAAAAAAAAAAAGAATTGCAGGGAAAGGGCACTGGGATGGGAGGAGATGGAGATGGGAACACGTCAAATACATCTTGAAATCTGTTGAAAGCCATGGTTCACCAGAAGCATGTGCAGGGGTACACGGCCAGCTTCACGTGTGTGAGGGATCCAGGGAGCACACAGGTTTAGGGCCCCAGCTGGGAGCACACAGCTCGTGTTTCCAATTCCTCTCTGTAGACTTCACTCACGGGGCTGCCTTTCTCGGTACAGCTCTGCCTCCGGCAAAAGCCAACACTGGCATCTCTTAGCAGAGACCCACCCTGGGACCTGATGTCCCAACCCTCTCCCAACCCCCAGGTTGCAGAAGATCATTCACCGCAATGACGGGGCCGAGAATTCCTGCACGGAACGGGACGGGTGGTGCCTCCCCAAGACCAGCGACGAGCTCAGGGACACCATGTCCCTCATGATCCGGCAGACCATCCGCTCCAAGAGGCCTGGTGAGAGCCGCTTGGGGTAAAGGGGGCCCAGGATGCCTGGGGATCCCCTTGGAGACAGAGGTCTCCCTAAGGGGACCCATTCCTGGGAAATGGTACCTAGGTGGCATCATCTTGCTCCTGGCCCTGGTGGGAGGTGGGCATTGTGAGCCAGAGCCCAGCCCAGGAGCCGGCATCACCCCAGCCGCCCACAGAGGCTGCCTCAGCCAAGGCCCTCAGCGCTGGGGTCTGGGGCAGGAGACAAGCCCAGAGGGGACGGGTGCAGCAGCCCGGCGCTGCCATTGGGGCCTCCACCTGACGCCCTCACACCAGCCCACGTCTTTCAGCCCTGCGTGTGCAGGCTCTGCCTCTGTCTGCTTCCTGTTCTGCGGGGCCCAACCCCTTCCTGGAACCAGGCAACCCTGACAGGAGCGAGGGCCAGCTGCAGGGGAAGTGAAGGGGGCAGCACCTGCCAGGCAGTGGATCTGACAAGGCTGGGGAGAGTCATAAGAGCCCCCTCTCAGGGGACTCCTCCCCAGCCACGCCACACAGATCTGACCGAAGCAGGGGTTCTTGGTCTTGCTTGGAATCCAGATTCAGCCCCCTTTGGGAATCGAATCAAGAGTGTGGACCCTTTCCCAGAGACAATGGCGTGTTCACTCTTGAGGGTCCCTGGGCCCTTGAAGCTGCTCATGGCTCCCCTGCTGCAGTATTCCCCTGGGTGCCTGTTAAACTACACCTTCCCGGGGGGCCTCCACCCCATACTTACCCACCAGCTTCTTCAGAGCTCGAGCTCGGACCCTTGTAGTAGTAACCAGGCTCCCCAGAGCCTGCTGGCCTTTCTGGGGCCACCCAGCAGCCTTCATGGGACACCCATGGCCTTGTCTCCTCCGGCCCCAGCTCTCTTTTCCAGCTCAGCCAAGACTGATGGCGGGAAAGAGCAGCTGACGTATGAGTCTGGGGAAGACGAGGAGGAGGATGAGGAGGAGGAAGAGGAGGAGGAGGACTTCAAGCCATCCGACGGCAGTGAGAACGAGATGGAGACAGAGATTCTGGACTACGTGTGACAGGGCCCAAGGCTGGGCCTTCCTGACCCGGCCAGACTGGTGTCTGGCCTAATGAGGGAGCCAGGGCTCCCCATTGCCACCCCCCAGTGCCCGGACTGGCCCTAGGAGGCCCTCTGAGGAGAGCTGGAGTCCCAGCAGAGGGTGCAGCTGACCCTAGCACTGGCTGTGACGTGCTGCTGGGTGCTGCCTCTGGTCGTAAGGGGTTAGGAACATCCCCAAAGGGTATGCCCTGGCTCCGCCACCCATGAACCAGCCCAGCATCCAGCCAGTGAGTGCCCAATGCCTTTCAGGATGAGACCAGTAAATGCCGGAGGTGGAGCTGGGCAGCTGCGGGGCCCCAGGCCACAGGCCAGTCTCACTTGGCTCTCATGACTGTGGCAGTGGAGATAGTGTGGGGAGCCTGGCCCATGGTCTCAGGTGGCAAGAGATCCCTTGGCTCTGGATCCCAACCGTTTGGCGCAGCTTTGCCCACAGCCAGGCCCCTCTGGAATTGTCCTTATTAAACCAGTTTCCCAAGAAGTCTGGGTTTCTCAGTGTGAATGTTGGGGCTGCAGGGGAGTCTCTTGCTGCCTTGGGGCTTGGGCTCCCTTTGTTCCTTCCTTTATTCCTTCATTCAGTGACCTCATGCTGGCAGCGCTGGCCTGTGCCCCTCACATGTGGGCGGGTTGGGTGAGGGCAGCTGGGAGGACTCCAGGCCTGGGCTCAGTTCTTCTCTAAATGAACACCTTCTTGACAAAGTCATGGGAAATGGGCCCTGCTGTCCCATGGCTTCCCAGTGTGAAACTAGTGGGTCCTGAGCCCACCGAGCCTGCCTGCCTGCCCCTACTCCCCGTGTTGCCCTTGGCTGAGGCACTTCTTGTGTCTCCCCGAGGGCAGCAGCAGCACTCCCTCCCAACCTGTGTGCATGCCGAGTATTTGTTGAGGAAACAAAGTCATTTGTCCTAGAGAACGGCCCCGTTCTGGATCGGCTGGTTGCTTCTGTGTAGTGCTGAACCTGCTTCTCTCCCCTGTATTTCCTGGGGACTGGTGGAGGCTCAGCCCGATTCAGGTTCAAGGTCTCTTCCTCGGCTGCGTCGGTCTGCAAGCACAGGATGTCTGCTGGGTCCCTTTGTTGACACCAGGATTGACCAGCAGGTTTAGGTGTTGTCAGCCTGATGCGTTGGTCTTTTACTTAATGGTTTTTGGGTTTCTGTGTTTTTTTTATTTGTGGGTCTTTTTTTTTTTTTTTGAGACTGAGTCTCACTCTGCCGTCCAGGCTGGAGTGCAGTGGCGAGGTCTCAGCTCACTGCAAGCTCTGCCTCCCGGGTTTACGCCATTCTCCTGCCTCAGCCTCCGGAGTAGCTGGGACTTCAGGCGCCTGCCACCTCGCCCAGCTAGTTTTTTGTATTTTTTTAGTAGAGACGGGGTTTCACGGTGTTAGCCAGGATGGTCTCGATCTCCTGACCTCGTGATCCGCCCGTCTCAGCCTCCCAAAGTGCTGGGATTACAGGCTTGAGCCACCGCGCCCGGCCTTCTGTAGTCTTTTGACACAACCCTTGGGTCTTGGGCACCTTCCTTACTTGTAGCCACCATAATGTTGCAGACTCCAACCCCTCCCTGGCATTTCCTGCTGCGGACCCGGCCCAACCATCCCCCCGGGGCGCACTCCTTCCTCAGTGTGACTATGATGTTTAGAGACCCCAATGTGGTCACCAGGGGTGGTGCTTGCTCCGATTTCTTTAAATGCAGGGATTTGGAAGAGAGAAGCCATGGAAATTTTTTTTTTTTTTTTTTTTTTTTTTTTTTTTTTTTTTTTTTTTTTTGCCAATTTAAAAGAAAAGTATGAGACTAGGCACGGTGGCTCATGACTGTAATCCCAGCACTTTGGGAGGCTGAGGCAGGCAGATCACTTGAGCTCGGGAGTTCGAGACCAGCCTGGACAACATGGAGAAACCCCGTCTCTACTAAAAATACAAAAATTGGCCGGGTGTGATGGTACACGCCTGTAATCCCAGCTACTTGACAGTCTAAAGCAGGAGGATCCCTTGAGCCCAGGAGTTCAAGACTGCAGTGAGCTGTGATTGTGCCACTGCACTGCCTGGTGACAGAGTGAGGCCCTGTCTCAAAAAGAAAAAAAACCCAAAATATGTGGACTCGGGTGATAATGACATGTCAGTGTGGGTTCATCAAGCGGAACAGCTGTACCCCCTGGTGGGGGATGTTGATAATGGGGGAGACTGGGGTGGGGCGAGGACATACGGGAAGTCTCTGTAACCTTCCTCTAATTTTGCTGTGAACCTAAAGCTGCTCTAAAAATGTATATATATAAAAGTGGGGCCTGCCTTTCCCTCTCCCCTGCCCCGCCCTCTCCCCCACCTCCTTCCTCTCCCTGCTGCCTGCCCTCTGGCCTCCCCTTTCCTCCTGAGGCTCTGTAAGTAACACTGCAGTGAATATCCTGGAGCACAAAGGGCCTGTCTCCCAGTTCAGAATTACCTCCTTTATTTAGAGCAGGTTCTCAGAACTAGAGTAACAGGGCAAAGGCCTGAGGCAAATGCATCTGTTCTGGGGCACCCCAGCCGCCTGCAGGCCCCGTATTCTCTGTGGCCGACTCTTCCTCCCACCCTCCCGGCCTTTCCCCAGCCTCCCTTACCCACTAGGCCTCCTGAATTGCTGGGCACCTGCCGTAGTCGACAGACAGAGGGACAGACGTGGCTCTGCAGGTCCACTCAGTCCCTGGCACCGGCCACAGGGGTGGCAGAGCAGGGGTGCGGTTGGTGTGGGAAGCACAGGCACCAAGTCTCCTGGGGCGCTGTTGGCTGGGCAGGCTCTGGCTGCCCCCACCCTGTCCCTATCACAGCAGAGTGCTGTGCGGTGACTGGAGCTGCCACTGAGTGTCTCGGTGAGGGTGACCTCACACTGGCTGAGCTTAAAGGCCCCATCAGAAGACTTTGTTTGTGGTATTCTTTCACTTCTCATAGCCTTTCCTGGCTCCGGGAGTAACAGGTGTTCACAGAAAATGCGAGTGGCCTCCTCCTCCTCCACGACCTCACACCTTATCCCTTCCCTCCCGCTGGCCTCTTTCCCTCCCCTTCTGTCACTGCCTGGGTGTGCCTGGGGGCCTTGACTGGGCCCTTTCTTTCCTCAGGGAACCCCTCAAGGTTGGGCTAGATGCCCCCCCAACCCTCCCACCCACACCATGGTCCCCCTGAGCCTCTAGTCCTCCCTCCCAGGACACATCAGGCTGGATGGTAACATCTCCCCACCCTTGAGTGGGACTGCCTTGTGCTGCTCTGGGACCCACACCCAGCTTGGACTGCCCGCACCACAGGCCCCAGGAAAAGCTTGTACAGATAAGGTCAATCACATGAGTTGGGGGCCCACAGTATGCCGCCCTCTCTGTCCCAGAATTCATGGGCTCGGTCCCCTGTGAAGCTCCTTTGGGGACCTAGGGAACAGGCAGTGCATGGAGACAAAGTATGCCCTTTTCTCTGACAGTGACACCAAGCCCTGTGAACAAACCAGAAGGCAGAGCACTGTGCACCCTGCCCGGCCCCACCACCCCCTTTGCCACCTGCCTCTGCTCCCAGATAAGCAGTAACCTGCACAGGTGCACCGTGGGTTTTGGGAAAATTGGATCTCCCTGCACCAGAGGGGGTGGAGGGGAGGGGGTGTCTGCGACCTCATGAACAAGCATATGACCTTGGCTCTGGCTCCATAAATACCCGAGGCCCAGCGGGAGGGCCACCCAGAGGCTAACGCACACCATGGGGCGCCTGCAACTGGTTGTCCTGGGCCTCGCCTGCTGCTGGGCAGTGGCCAGTGCCGCGAAGGTAAGAGCTCAGCAGAGGGGCAGGTCCTGCTCTCCTCCCCTCACTCACATCTGGAAACTTCGGGCCAGGCTGAGAAAGAGAGCCCAGCACAGCCCCCGGGCGGTTCCCGGGCGCTCATGCTCATTTCTATGGGGACAGGGGCCTGGTAAAACGCAGGATGCCCAATTCCATTTGAATTTCTGATAAACTGCCAAGAACTGCTGTGTAAGTATGTCCCATGCAATATTTAAAACTCACTTACATGGGCCGGGCGCGGTGGCTCACGCTTGTAATCCCAGCACTTTGGGAGGCCCAGGTGGGTGGATCACTTGAGGTCAGGAGTTGGAGACCAGCCTGCCCAACATGGTGAAATCCCATCTCTACTAAAAATACAAATGTTAGTTGCGCATGGTGGTGGGTGCCTGTAATGCCGGCTACTTGGGAGTCTGAGGCAGGAGAATTGCTTCAAGCTGGGAGGTGGAGGTTGCAGTGAGCTGAGATCACGCCACTGCACTCCAGCCTGGGTGACAGAGCGAGACTCTGTCTCGAAAGTATAAAAGAAAAAAAAATGAAACATACTAAAAAAACAATTCGCTGTTTACCTGAAATGCAAATGTAATTGGGCCTCTTGAATTTGCATTTGCTCAGCTTGGTGATCCCACCTACCAAGCTCTGATGGCGACACTGTCCCCGTTTTACAGAAGGGGAAGCAGGCCAGGGGCAGGGAGTGTGGAGAGCAGGCACACGGGGAGGAGAGAGGCAGGCAGGCCATTTGCCCAGCATCGCACAGCTGCTACCTCCTACTCCTGAGCAGGAACCTGAGAGCTGGGCTATTCCACACCGGGTCCGGGTCCCTTCAGAGGAAGAGCCGGTAGGCAGGAGCTCTCTCAAGCATCCATAAAATCCGCCCTCTCTGCCTGTGAGGGGGAAGCCACAGAAACCCCAAGCCCTGCAGGAAGCCAGTGTCAGTGCCTGGCCCAGTCCCTGCCCCCAGCAGGACTCACACAGGGGACCGCAAATGCTGACCACGCTGTTCTTGTGCCTGCTCTCTCAGGCCCTGGGAACTCCTCTCTCCACCCCACTGCCTGCTCTCCACACTCTCTGGCCCTGGGACCTGGAGGTTTGGGCAATGGTCCTGGGCTCCTGACTCAAAGGAGAGGTCATCCTCTTCTTGGGCGAGCTCTTCTTGGGGTGCTGAGAGGCCTTCGGCAGGTCAGCAAGACCCCTCCCCATTCCCCCACCCTGAGGCCCTCGGGCCTGTCTCAATTGCACAGGAACACTTCTGCCAGGTGACTTCTCTACACCGCCTCCCAGAGGTGGGGCGGGGCTGGGGGGAGCTGGCACGAGGAGACACGGATGCCTGGCAGGGGTTACCCACGATGTCTGCAGGTGTTGCCTCTGGCTCCTTCCCTCCAGTTCCAACCACCCCATTCTACCACCCCGGTGTGGCAGGGGCCCATCAGCCTAGAATTCAGAGGGCTGCTGGGACCCTGGCTGGACCTGAGGGTGTAGGGCCACCCTGCCCTTCTCCACCTGAAACCTGGCACAGGTGAGAGCCAGCAAGCAACCACCTGCTCCCACCACGCACCACGTGCGGGAGGAGCTGCTGCCCAAGATGGAAAGGAGGTGGCACTGGGCAGACAGTTGCCTCTCAACAGGGTGACTTCAAGCCCAAAAGCTACCCAGTCTCAGTTCCCTCAGGGACAGAGGGTGGACGAGCACCAACCTCCAGGCCCCTTGTGGGGATGGACAGCTTGGTGCACAGAGGCAGTTCTCATGGCACAGGGAAGCGTGGTGGAGGTTGGGGGGGGGTCCCTGGGGGGGGTTCTTTACCATCAGGGGGCACAGGAGCTGTGGGGACTTGGGTATGGGGACATCGACTTTGTGCCCAGCCAGTTAGGCCCTGTGCAGGGAGACAGGAGGAGGGAAATGCAGACCCCACCCCTCAGGAAGGAGGAAGGTTGATGTGAAACATCCCAGGTACACTGAGCATTGGGTGCACTCCTGCCTGAGCTCCTGCCTGTCGCTCATCCTCCACATGGGCATGGGGAAACAGGATCGGAGTCAAAACTGGGCCGCCACAGCCTGAACCCAAACCTCCATCCCACCTCTTGGCAGGCTTCACGCCCCCAGGGATAAGGAGGGGAAGAGGAATCCTCAAGCTCTGAGCAGTGCGGGGCAGAGGGTGCTGTCTGGGTCTCCTGGGTAGAGCTGTCCTGCTTTGAAGCTGTCTTTATCTCTGGGCACCCAGTATCGGCTTGCCTTGCCCGCTCTGGATTCAGGCCGATGGGGCCTGAGCCTGCCTGACCCTGCCCATGTCTCCCTCCCAGCTGGGCGCCGTGTACACAGAAGGTGGGTTCGTGGAAGGCGTCAATAAGAAGGTCGGCCTCTTGGGTGACTCTGTGGACATCTTCAAGGGCATCCCCTTCGCGGCTCCCACCAAGGCCCTGGAGAACCCCCAGCCACACCCCGGCTGGCAAGGTAGGAGTGGATAGTGCCAGACTGGCCCTGTGGTGGGGCTGGTGAGGGCGACTGCCTTCCTCATGCCAATTCCTCCTGCCACCTGCAGGGACCCTGAAGGCCAAGTCCTTCAAGAAGAGATGCCTGCAGGCCACCATCACCCAGGACAGCACCTACGGGGATGAAGACTGCCTGTACCTCAACATCTGGGTGCCCCAGGACAGGAAGCAAGGTCTGCCTGCCCCCTGCTCCCCAAGGGAAGTTCCCACGCAGCCAGATCCCCGGATCTGCTCCTGGCTTGAGTGTGGGGGCTGCAAAGCTGAACTTCCATGCAATCCCGTAGAGGCGGAGAGGGGAGCGCCCGTGCCAGTCCCCCAGCCTGGGGCAGGGCCACGCCTTGGAGCGCCTCCCTGTCTCGGCCCCAGGCACTTGCTGCACACGGACAGGGGACAAGCTGGGGAGAGGGCCAGGCAGGGCGTCTGGGGTCACCGGCTGCTCCCCCATCTCAGTCTCCCGGGACCTGCCCGTTATGATCTGGATCTATGGAGGCGCCTTCCTCATGGGGTCCGGCCACGGGGCCAACTTCCTCAGCAACTACTTGTATGACGGCGAGGAGATTGCCACACGCGGAAACGTCATCGTGGTCACCTTCAACTACCGCGTCGGCCCCCTTGGGTTCCTCAGCACTGGGGATGCCAACCTGCCAGGTGCGTGGGCTCCTTCAGGCCTGAGGTGGGGCGGCCAGCGTGCTGAGCCCAGTAGGGGGATGCTTCTCAGCGCCCCTCACCCCAAACAACAACCAGTAGACGTCCACAGAAAGACCCAGAAGCTGGAGTAGGATCACAAGAAGCAGGAGGCCCTTAGCAGCCATAGCAAAATTAAAGATGCTGCGGAGGCCAGGTGAGGTGGCTCGTGCCTGTAATCCCAACGCTTTAGGAGGCTGACACAGGTGGATCACTTGAGCGCAGACGTTCAAGACCAGCCTGGGAATCACAGGGAGACCCCCATCTCTACAAAAAAATAAAAAATTAGCTGGGGACCAGGCGCGGTGGCTCACCCCTGTAATCCCAGCACGTTGGGAGCCCAAGGCAGGTGAATCACCTGAGGTCAGGAGTTCGAGACCAGCCTGACCAACATGGAGAAACCTCTTCTCTACTAAAAATACAAAATGAGCCGGGTGTGGTGGCGCTTGCCTGTAATCCCAGCTACTCAGGAGGCTGAGACAGGAGAATCGCTTGAACTCAGGAGGTGGAGGTTGCGGTGATCTGACATCGCGCCACTGCACTCCAGCCTGGGCAACAAGAGCAAAATCCCATCTCAAAAAAAAAAAAAAAAAAAAAAAAAATTAGCCGGACATGGTCGCTCATCCCTCTGGTCTCAGCTACCTGGGAGGCAGAGGCGGAAGGATCACTTGAGCCCAGGGATTCGAGGCTGCAGTGAACCGTGGTCGTGCCACTGCGCTCCAGCCTGGGTGGCAGTGAGGCCCCATCTCAAATGTAAAAGAGGCTATGGGACAGACAGGCAAACAGGCTGAAGCTGAGAGAGAAACCAGGAGAGCAGAGCCGAGTGAGAGACACAGAACGATACCTTGAGGCTGTGGACGCAGCTGTGGACGCAGAAGTGGCAGGACACAGACAAGAGGGACTGGGGCAGGGGCGGGAGAGGTGCACGGGCCTGACCATCCTGCTCCCCACAAACACCACCCCCTCCAGCACCCCACTGACCCCACCTCCTGGGGACCCACCCCCTTCAGCGCCCCACCCGACCCAGCTTCTTAGGTACCCGCTATTTGCCAACCACGGCTCTGCCGTGGCCCCAAGTCTGTTGAGGGCATTTCTGCCCCACCCACGATGGTCTCCCTTGCAGGCCAGGCCTGGGCCACTGGTCTCTAGCACCCTCTCCCCTGCCATGCCCGCAGGTAACTATGGCCTTCGGGATCAGCACATGGCCATTGCTTGGGTGAAGAGGAATATCGCGGCCTTCGGGGGCGACCCCAGCAACATCACGCTCTTTGGGGAGTCTGCTGGAGGTGCCAGCGTCTCTCTGCAGGTCTGGGGATCCCCGTGGGGAGGGCCTGCTCCACAGGTTGGGAGGAAGCTCAAAAGGGAAGGGGAGGTGGGAGGAGGAGCATGGAGCTGGGGCTGTGGTGCTGGGGTGTCCTTGGCCCAGCCTGGGGTGGGTGGAGTGGGGAGCGGCCTTGGTGACAGGATCTCTTGCTGTTGTAGACCCTCTCCCCCTACAACAAGGGCCTCATCCGGCGAGCCATCAGCCAGAGCGGTGTGGCCGTGAGCCCCTGGGTCATCCAGAAAAACCCAGTCTTCTGGGCCAAAAGGTAAACGGAGGAGGGCAGGGCTGGGTAGCGTGGGGGTGGAATTGATACCCGGGTGGGGGCCGTCCTTATTTCCATTCTTTATCCTGGACCCTGTCCTTACCTTCAAATGTTTCGGAGCCCTGAGCACTGGCCTCACCTACCTGCCGGCCTTGCTCCTGCCGTCAGGTGGCTGAGAAGGTGGGTTGCCCTGTGGACGACACCGCCAGGATGGCCAAGTGTCTAAAGATTACTGACCCCCGAGCCCTGACGCTGGCCTATAAGTTGCCGCTGGCAGGCATAGAGTGTGAGTAGCTGCTCGGGTTGGCGCATGGGGTCTCGAGGTGGGGGTTGTGGGGGTACTGCCAGGAAGTACTCTGGAGAAGAGAAGAAGGTGCCAGAGCTGTGGTCTGGTCCTGTTGCCATCAAACTGGTGACTCCCCTCAAAGGCCCCAGCTGTAAGGGAGAAGGGAAGCCATTTCTTTTTTTTTTTTTTTTTTTTTTTTTGAGATGGAGTCTCACTGTTGCCCAGACTGAAGTGCAGTGTCAGGATCTCAGCTCATTGCAACCTCTGCCTCCTGGGTTCAAGTGATTCTCCTGACTCAGCCTCCCGTGTAGCTGGGACTACAGGCACCTGCCACCATGCCCAGCTCTTTTTGCTGTATGTTTAGTAGGGATGGAGTTTCACCGTGTTAGCTAGGATGGTCTTGCTCTTGGGACCTCGTGATCCGCCCGCCTTGGCCTCCCAAAGTGCTGGGATTACAGGTGTGAGCCACCGTGCCCAGCAATTTTTGTATTTTTAGCAGAGACAGGGTTTCACCATGTTGGCCAGGCTCGTCTCAAACTCCTGACCTCAGGTGATCCGCCCGCCTCAGCCTCCCAAAGTGCTGAGATTACAGGTGTGAGCCACCGTGCTCGGCCCCTTCTTTCTTCTTATCTCCCATGAGTTACAGACTCCCCCTTTGAGAAGCTGATGAACATTGGGGCCCCTCCCCAACCTCATGCGTTCATATGCAGTCATTTGCATACAATTTTAGGGAGATCCATAGACCCCAGACCAAGAGCCTTTGTGCTAGATGACAGTTCATGCATTCATTCGTTCAGCAAACATTTACTGAACTGTAGCACTGGGGCCTCCAGCTCCACTATTCTGTACCCCAGGAAGGCCTGAGGACCCCTTCCACAAACACCTGTGCATGGCCGCCACACCAGCTTGCTAGGCTAACGCTCTCCCTTGCACATTCTTCTATGGCAACGTGCCATGAAGCCAAGTCATCTGCATGTTTACCTGACATGAGCTCAACTGCACTGGCTGGACACGCCCAAACAAAGCAAGCCGCACAGCCCCACTGGAAGCAAATCCCACTGTGCTGGGCCCAGTGACAGCTGGGCCCCGCCTGCCTCAGCAGCCACAGGGTCCTCTAGGGGCCAGTCCGGGGGTCTGCAGGGCAATGCAGACCTCGCACCATTTTTAGCTAATGGAGTGGACCCCGGCCCTGAGAGAGGGAGCTCCTTCTCCATCAGTTCCCTCAGCGGCTTCTAAGTTTCCTCCTTCCTGATTCAGGCCCAGCAAAGAGAGAGAGGAGAGGGAGGGGCTGCCGCTGAAGAGGACAGATCTGGCCCTAGACAGTGGCTGTCAGCCTGGGGATGTGTGGCAGGGCCTGGAGACGTTTGTGATTGTCACGGCTGGGGAGGGGGTTGCTCCTGGCACCTTGTGGGTTGAGGCCGGGGATGCTCTAAACATCCTACAAGGCACAGGATGCCCCGATGGTACAGAATCAACCCAGCCCCAAGTGTCCCTAGATCAGAGAAGGGAGGAAATAGCCAACTCCAGCCCTGAGAGGCAAAGGGTGGCTCAGGGGACACTGGAAGGTACAAGAACCTCCTGGCTCTCCCACCCAGACCCCGTGCTACACTATCTGGGCTTCATCCCTGTCATTGATGGAGACTTCATCCCCGATGACCCCATCAACCTGTACGCCAATGCCGCCGACATCGACTATATAGCAGGCACCAACAACATGGACGGCCACCTCTTCGCCGGCGTCGACATGCCTGCCATCAACAAGGGCAACAAGGAAGTCACGGGGTAAGCAGGGGGCACAGGACCCAGGGGCGACCCGTGCTGGAGGGCGGCCAGGAAGGCACTAGTGAGGGGGCCAGCCTGGAGGAGGAAGGCACTGAGTGGAGGATTGGGAGTGAGGAAGTTAGCACCGGTCGGGGTGGGTACGCACAGGGGGAGTGTCAGCGTCTCCTTGGTCCCCGCAGGGAGGACTTCTACAAGCTGGTCAGTGGGCTCACAATGACCAAGGGAGTCAGAGGTGCCAAGACTACCTTTGATGTCTACACTGAGTCCTGGGCCCAGGACCCATCCCAGGAGAACAAGAAGAAGACTGTGGTGGACTTTGAGACCGATATCCTCTTCCTGGTGCCCACCGAGATTGCCGTGGCCCAGCACAGAGCCAATGCCAAGTGAGGATCTGGGCAGGGGATGGCTCCTGGGGGCCTTCCTGGGGTGCTGCACCTGCCAGCCGAGGCCTCGCTGTGGGTGGCGCTCAGGTGTCTGGGTTGACTGGGAAAGTGGTGCTTGAGTCTCCACCTGTGCCTGCCTCATCTGCTTTGCTGAGGCCTGGCAAGACTTGAGGGCCTCTTTTTACCTCCCAGCCTATAGGGGTTTACGAACCCTATGATCCTCTGCCCTGCTTAGCCCTGCACCCCATGGTCCTTCCCACTGGAGAGTTCTTGAGCTACCTTCCATCCCCCACACTGTGGGGACTGAGACAACACTGGTCAATGGTTTCTATCCACTGACTCTTATGGGCCTCAACTTTGCCAATTTACAAGACAGTTTCAGCCCACAGCCAGATTAAAAATCTTCATGTAATAATAGCCAATTACAATGAAAAATAAGGCCAGACACAGTAGCTCACGCCTGTAATCCCAGCACTTTGGGAGGTCAAGGTGGGAGGATCACTTGAGGTCAGGAGTTGGAGACCAGCCCGGCCAACATGGCAAAACCCCCCCATCTCTACTAAAAATACAAAAATCAGCCAGGCGTGGTGGTGCACACCTATAATCCCAGCTACTCAGGAGGCTGAGGCAGGGGAATTGATTGACCCAGGGAGGTGGGGGTTGCAGTGAGCCGAGATTACGCCACTGCACTCCAGCAGGGGCAACAGAGTGGGACTATGTCTCGAATAAATGAGTAAATAAATAATAAAAGTAAAAAATAAGTTAGGAATACGAAAAAGATAGGAAGATAAAAGGATACCGAGAAGTCTAGGATGAAAGCTTTGCAGCAACTAAGCAATACACTTAGCTGTGAGCCTCTTTTCACTGAAGGCAAAAAGGGAAACAGTTGAGGGCCCATACCTTGTCCAATCTAATTGAAGAACGCACATTCACTTGGAGAGCAAAATATTTCTTTTTTTTTTTTTTTTGAGACAGAGTCTCGCTCTATCGCCCAGGCTGGAGCGCAGTGGCCTGATCTCAGCTCACTGCAAGCTCCGCCTCCCGGGTTTACGCCATTCTCCTGCCTCAGCCTCCCGAGTAGCTGGGACTACAGGCGCCCGCCACCTCGCCCAGCTAGTTTTTTGTATTTTTTAGTAGAGACGGGGTTTCACGGTGTTAGCCAGGATGGTCTCGATCTCCTGACCTCGTGATCCGCCCATCTCGGCCTCCCAAAGTGCTGGGATTACAGGCTTGAGCCACCGCGCCCAGCCGAGCAAACTATTTCTTGATATTGAATTCTAGAAGGAAGGTCCCTAACAAGGTTTTGTGGAGGTGAAGTATAAATTCAACAGAAATGGCAGAACCCATGAATCCATGAATTTGGTTCTCAGCTTTCCCTCTCCTGGGTCTGAGAAGCCCCATCGCTTCATGTGAATCCCCCAGACCCTTCCCTGCCCGCTGCCCAGGACCTCCCTCCAGGGCCAGTCTGTGGGCTGGGCGGTCCCTGGTAGGCACCCTGCGTACTTGGGTGGTCTCTCCCCTCCAGGAGTGCCAAGACCTACAGCTACCTGTTTTCCCATCCCTCTCGGATGCCCATCTACCCCAAATGGATGGGGGCAGACCATGCGGATGACATCCAGTACGTTTTTGGGAAGCCCTTCGCCACCCCGCTGGGCTACCGGGCCCAAGACAGGACAGTCTCCAAGGCTATGATCGCCTACTGGACCAACTTTGCCAAAACGGGGTAAGGCATGGGTTGAGAGCAGGGCGGAGGGCCGCAGCCGAGAAGGGCCTCCCACCACGAGGCCCTGTTCCCTCACTTGCCAGCGGAGGGACTTTGGGCAAGTCACTCGACCTCCCCCTGCATCAGAATCCATGTGTGTTTACGAGGATAAGAGCTACTGGCAGAGTTCCAAGCCCGCGCACGTGCAGAGCCTGTGTCCCGTATGCAGTGAGAGGCCACGGTGCCCAGGGCCAGCTCAGAGGACGGGGATGGCTCAGGCATGCGGGTGCAGAGCAGGGCTTCAGCCCCCTGGGAGTCCTCAGCCCCTGCACAGCCTCTTCTCACTCTGCAGGGACCCCAACATGGGCCACTCGGCTGTGCCCACACACTGGGAACCCTACACCTCGGAAAACGGCAGCTACCTGGAGATCACTAAGAAGATGGATGGCAGCTCCATGAAGCAGGGCCTGAGAACCAACTTCGTGCGCTACTGGACCCTCACCTATGTGGCGATGCCCACGGTGACTGACCAGGAGGCCACCCCCGTGCCCCCCACAGGTGACTCCGAGGCCACTCCTGTGCCACCCACAGGTGACTCCGAGGCCGCCCCCGTGCCCCAACGGGTGACTCCGAGGCCGCCCCGTGCCCCAACGGGGACTCCGAGGCCGCCCCGTGCCCCAACGGGGATTCCGAGGCCGTCCCCGTGCCCCCAGCGGGTGACTCCGAGGCCACCCCCGTACACCCAACTGGTGACTCTGAGGCCGCCCCTGTGCCCCCCCCAGATGACTCCAAGGGAGCTCAGATGCCTGTAGTCATTAGTTTCTAGTGTCCCATGAGCCTTGGTGTTAAGAGGCCGCAAGGGTGGGACCCCAGGGGCTCCCCTCCCGTCTTTAGCTCTTCCTGAATAAAACCTCATTTCCCTGTCTGGCGTCTTTCTTTGCTCCCAAGGCTAAGCTGCGGGATCTGTCTGTCAGTTGCAGGCTTGCTTTTTCATGCCCAGCTCGTCTGTCTTTGGCCAGAGGCGGCCTCAGGTTGGTCTCTGTAGTCCTTTGACACAACCCTTGGTTCTTGGGCACCTTCTTTACTTACAGCCACCACGATGCTGCAGACTCCAGCCCCTCCCTGGCATTTCCTGCCAGGGACCTGGGCCAACCATTTTCCCAGGGCGCACTCCTTCGTCAGTGTCAACATGCTGTTTAGAGACCCCAATCTGGTCACCAGGGGTGGTGCTTGTTCCTGGGATTTCTTTACTGCTAGGGTTTTGGAAGACACAGAGCCAGGAAATAAGTATTTTTTTTAACCAATAGAAAAAAAATAAAGTATGAGGCCGGGCACAGTAGCTCATGCCTGTATTCCTAGCACTTTGGGAGGCCGAGGCAGGAGGATCACTTGAGGTCAGGAGTTCGAAACTAGCCTGGCCAACATGGTGAAACCCCATCTCTACTAAAAATACAAAAAATTAGCCAGGTGTGGTGGCGCGCACCTGAGGTCCCAGCTGAGGGAGAAGAATCACTTGAGCTCGGGAGGCGGAGGTTGCAGTGAGCTGAGATCGCACCAGTGCACTCCAGCCTGGGCGACAGAGCAAGACACGATCTCAAATAATAATAATAATAATAATAATAATAAAAGTATGAGTTCATGCAGGCATTTCCCAGTTGTAAGATTGTCAGGTTTTACTTCTCTGAGTTTACACCTGTTTCTTTTTCTGCCGATGCTGAAAGTCTGGGTTCCTGACAGCACCAGCATCATTGTGTTCTTTTTCCTGTAACATACATATGCTAGTTTTTACATATAAGATATTGCAATCAATCCTATAAGTTATATTTAAAGTACATGAATTTAAATAACGTTATAAATTATATAAAGTAATGTATGATCAAATATTAAGACTACTAAGGATCATTTAAGATCGATTTGCTCATTCTCCTTAAATTCTCCCACAGAATAAACAATTGTGCCTCCAGGTCCTTTGAGTAACACTATGGTTAGGTCATCTACTGATACACAGTCAGTTAGAACTTTGGGGTTTTTTTAATATGCAGATATAGAAACTGACCTACGACTTTTTTTTTCTTTCTTTTTTTGAGACAGAGTTAGCTCTTATCACCCAGGCTGGGGTCCAGTGGCCGGATCTTTTTTTTTTTTTTTTTGAGACGGAGTCTCACTCTGTCGCCCAGGCTGGAGTGCGGTGGCGTGATCCCAGCTCACTGCAAGCTCCCCCTCCCGGGTTTACGCCATCCTCCTGCCTCAGCCTCCCGAGTACCTGGGACTACAGGCGCCCACCACCTCGCCCGGCTATTTTTGTATTTTTTCAGTTAGGAGACGGGGTTTCACCATGTTAGCCAGGATAGTTCTCGATCTCCTGACCTCGTGATCCCCCGCCTCCGGGCCTCCCCAAAGTGGCTGGGATTACTGGCGTGAGCCACCTGCGGCTGGCTAATTTTTCATCATTTTTAATAGAGACGGATTTCACCATGTTGGCCAGGCTGTCGCTGGATTTCCCTGTCGCCCGCCCACAGGTGACTCTGAGTCTGCCCCCGTGCCCGCAATGGGTGACTCTCAGGGACCCCCTGTGCCCCTCACAAGTGACTCTGGAGGCCGCCCCTTGCCCACCTTGGGTGACTCCAGAAGGGAGCTCAGATGGCCTGTAGTCGATTGGCTTCTAAGCGTCTCCACGAAGCCTTTTGTGTCTATATAGTATGTTCTGCTTCTTTATGTGTGGACTCCAGGTGTTCTCCCTCCCGTTCTGTTCTGTATATAAAACTCTCATCCCTGTCTGGCGTCTCTTTTTTTTGGCCCAGGGCTAAGCTGCTATGTGTGTTAATATTGTGTGGCTCTCTCTATGTTACCCTTTCTCAGCTCTCTATATGTGTGGGGCTCCATTTATATTCTCTGTGATTTCTTTGTCATCATATATATTCTCTGCACATGTTATTCTCCCTAGTATAAGTCTGTATGTGTGTTCTATTCCTCACTTGTTTCTCTGTTGTGTGTATGTGTGTCTGTGTCCCTAGGTATATAGTTGGTGCTTATTGTCCATGGTTATGTGGGAGTTCAGGCCACAGTGTCCACTCCAGAAGCCTGCTCTCTGTCCTCTTGTAATGTGATCTCCTTCTATGGTCTTGTGTGTTTTCTCTCCTTAATTGTGGCTTCAGTTCGTTGCGCGCGCGAGAGCATGGTGGGAGGGCCTGGTGGCAGCTGCAGTCAGAGATGGGAGGTTGTGGCCCCCTCTGGACTAGGGGGGAGCCAGCCACACCCACATCCTCTGGGTGCAGGGAGTTAAAGTCTGGTTTCTGACTGGGGTCTTGGGGAACCCACCTGGGAAAAGAAGGGGATTCTGCTCCTCCAGCCGGATCCAGGTCAGAAGAAGGAGATCACACATCACGCGGAGAAGGTCTGAAGCAGAGCATGGGGAGGGTGCGCTGGGCAGTAGGCGCTGGGTGGTGGGCTCTCGGGGTGGGGGGTGCTCCAGATGGCTCGGCAGAGATTGACAGCCGAAGGGGCAGAGGGAGAACGGCAGAGTACAGGAAGCACTCCTGCTCTGCTGGCGTCCAATGCCCAGGCAACATCACCGGAGCAGCTGGCCAGGACCTGACCCTCACCCCCCCGCCCCTAATGGCCTTCTGTGAGGCTTGGTACTGTTCCACACTCGCATTTTAGGACGTTTATAGATATTCAGAGGAAAATGAGGCCCTAGAGAGGGCATCACGTGCCAAGGTCACTCAGAGCAAGGATTTAGAACCACGAAGCACTTCTGACTCGCGCGCGAGGCGAACGAAGCGTGGCGAGGTCTTCTTCGCGCCCCAGGGTCTCATCCACCTTCTAAGCAGGGCCACTGTGGGGCAGGGTGGGGGCTCAGGATCGAGAAGGAAGATTCTGGAATCGCTGAGCAACGTTTTGCGCTGGAAGGGCTCCATGGTGGAGGGCAGCAGCATCCCAGGGACCTGAACTAGCCACTCTCTCTGGTCCCTGCCAGCCTTACAGCGTGGGAGAATAAGGTCTCAGGGCCGGACAAGTCCCGCAGCCTCACTGGCAGCAGAGCTGAGCCGGGATGGAACCCTGTACCCCGGAGGAGGCAGGGACACCCGGCTGGCTGTGACTAGCTTTGGCCACGCCCTGGTCTCCTGGGTTGGTTGAGGCCCCGCGGGTCTTTGGTGTAAAAAGGGACTCCCTGTCAAAGACTGAGATGGAACTGCCGGCCCATGTTGGGCCTCTGCCCCAGCTGTTCCCTGTTCTCTTGCGGCAACAGGAGCCCGAGGATACAATGATGTGCCCAACTTCCTGGCTGGCACTGGTACTCCACAGGGATTATTGTTGTTTTTTTACCTGTGGGTCAGCTCTCAGGCCTCGCGAGCACTGTGGGAGAAATCCCTGGGACTGCGAGTGCCTCTTCCCTCTACGCCCTCAGACTGGCACCTCGTCTCCGTCTTGTTGAGAGAAAGCCACCGAGTCATGCCTGTCATCAGGAAAATCACATCCCTGGATGACCAGGCCCACGTCGAGGAGGGATGGGCTGCGGGGATCCAGGTGCGTTCAGCCGTCTGGGGCTGTCACGCCCACCGTTTTGGCCTCGGGCTTTGGTTCTGAATGCTCTGTTCCCTGCCAAAACAACTCATGCTGAAAGCTTTAATGTCCCAATTGTTGGCAGTACTTGAGAGGTGCTACCTTTAAAGGAGGCATCGGATTGGATCATAGGAGCCTGCCCTGTAAATGGGATTCAGTCCCATTCCATGGATTCATGTTAAGTGGGTCATCATGGGTACGGGTAGCTGGTGGCTTTGTAAGAGGGAAGAGAACTAGAGCTAGCATTGGTGGAGCCGTCAGCATCCGTCACACATGTGGATGCGCCCGGAGGTACCGCCTCGGGACCACCATAAGTCCGTTCACCAGCAAGGCCCTCATCCGGATGCAAGCCTCTTCTGTGAGGCAGGAAGAAGATGGGAATTAGGGAAGAGGTCTAGGGCGGTCAAGCAACCGGAACAAGCAGGGGGCCAGTCAAGTTCACATAAGCCACTGAGAACAGCCAGCGTGCACGCTCAGATTCACCATAAGCCGGAGAACAGCAGGTGCAGCCAGTTCACATAAGCCAGAGAACAGCAGGTGCAGCCAGTTCTAGGCAGGATTGGGGAGCACACAGGCCACATCCTCACTCCTGTGATAACAAGTCAGGAGCTTCCACTTCAGCCTCTGATTGACTGTGGGCCAACCCACTTCAGCCTTTGATTGGTCCCAGGCTAATCGTTCATAGGCTGTAACCAATTGGAGGCCTCTAAAGGGCATCTGGGGTGTTCTTTATAAAAACCCTGAGAAGCGTTGCAATCAGGAGGCGCTTGAGCCATTTGCTCGGGCTTGCTCCCACGTTCGCTTCTTCAATCAGTCTGTGCCTTTGGTAAGCTGTTCTTTTGTTTTTTGTTGTCGTCGTTTATGGTTTTTGGGTTTTTTTTAGACGGAGTGTCACTCTCGTTGCCCAGGCTAGAGTGCAATGGCACAATTTGGGCTCACTCTAAACTCTGCCTCCTGGGTTCAAGTGATTCTCCTGCCTCAGCCTCCCAAGTAGCTGGGATTACAGGTGCTGGCTACCACACCCAGCTAATGTTTTTGTATTTTTAGTAGAGACGGGGTTTCACCATGTTGGCAAGGCTGGTCTTGAACTCCTGACCTCAGGTACCTCGGCCTCCCAAAGTGCTGGGATTACAGATGTGAGCCACTGCGACTGGCCTATTTTGTCTGTCATTGCTTCGTTCTTTGGTTACTTTGTGAGTTTTGTTCACTTCTTTGTTCAACACACCAATAACCTGGACAACTCACAACTAAGACCTTCCATCCTATAACACCTCAACCTTGGACTTCTCAGCCTTCATAATTGTGAGAAATTCCTTTGCTTTATAAATTACCCAGTTGTAGGTATTCTGTTATAAGCAACAGAAAATGGACTTTAAAAGCCTCTATGGCAGAGGTGAGCCCTGCTGTGTGTCTGGGTGATGCCTGCAGCTGTTGAGAGGGAGGGGAGAACTCAGAGTCACCCGCAATCCATCTGGCTCTTGCCGTTACAGACTCCAGAGAATGAAGTTGAAAATACAAGGGCAGGCTGGAAGCCGTCTGGGGTCCTGCTGACTCCCAATCCCAGGAAGCCTGGAAGAGCACTGGGGTGAGCTTGGGCCAGCGCCTGTTGACTGTCACAGGGTAAGGGTTTCAGCGCTTCATTGTAAGGCTGTGGCCTTCTGTGCTTGTGGATCCTCAGTCTCAGTGGCCTCCCTCTTCCCCCCATCCCAACTCCTGTGTCTCATGTTTAACACCCCCACCCCCCACCAGGACATAACCAAATCCCAGGCTGTGGACAAAGAATACAGTCACCCCAGGGGGCTGGCTACAAGCTCTAAAGGCTCAGGGCCCAGCTACCCTTTTAGGATGGGTCAGTAACAACACGACTCAGTCTGTAAATTGGTGATCACCTGAGACTGGACCTCAGCACCACCCGGCCCTGGGCTTCACCTTGGCCATCAGGGGAGACAATGGAGGTCTTTTGCTGGCAGGAATCAGCACCCTTATCCTGGCAACCAGCACTCACTGGGCATTCATGAGGCTCCAGTAGGATGAGTGGCCACAGCGTGCAGGGCAGAGGAGCTGGGGCTTTCCAAGGTGTTTCTGGATGACATCAATCACACAAGGGGTTGTAGGAATGCTGGCGTCCTGGTTCACAGGTAGACGCTAGAATAACACATCACTCTGGAAGGTCAGAAGCAGAGGATGCCGAGGGTGCTGGGTGGCAGGTGCTGGGTGGGGGGCCCCAAGGGGTGCCCAATGGCTCTGGCAGAAATGTTGGGGCAGAGGGTAGGGTCGGGACTACCCACATCTCTTCTGGGTCCAAGCCCAGGCACTGCACTGAGCACTTGACCAGCCTGACCTCACCATGGCCTTGTGATGTGGGCACTGTGGGCAGGAATGCTTATGGAATAAGGCCAACTGTAGCCCTAACACAGCGTCACAAGTCTTTCCCCAGACAGAAAACGCACAGGCAATAGAAATCTATGGTTAGGAGCAAGGATTCCCATCTAAGAAAAAGCGTGGACCACAGGCCTCTAGATGGGACTGAGGGGGCAAAATCTTGCCCGTACACTGGCTAACACTCTTCCTTCAGCTTTTCCCCTGCTTTCCATATTGTACATTTTCTCTGTTTATAATTTGTCTTAGTGCTGACTAAATTCCAGAGTTAGACCTTGAAATCCACAAGTTCCTAACTGGTCAACAGAAACCTCAGCAAGACAAGCAGAAAAGGCTCCTCTTCCCCTAAAGCTGTAGAAAGGCAACCACTAACCTGGGCTAGGAAATGGTCCTTGCAGATACAATTTTTTTTTAATTGTGGTAAAACATATATAACATAACTTAAGCTAATTTAACTGTTTTTAAGAGTAGAATTGAGTGGCATTAGTTCGATTTACTGTTGGGCAACCATCACCACTCTCTATTTCCAAAATTTTTTTCATCACCCCAAATAGAAGCTCTGTATCCATTAGCTAACTCCTCATTTCCCCTCCCTGTAACCCCTGGTAACCTCTATCCTTTCTGTCTCCATGAATTTGCCTATTGGAGATGTTTCTCATAAGTGGGATTGTAATGTTTTCAAAGTTCATCCATGTTGTAGCACGTGTCAGCACGCCAAACCTTTTTTTTTTTTTTTTTTTTTTTTTTTTGGAAGTTTCCCTCGTTTCCCTCTCGTTGCCCACGCTGGAGTGCAGTGGCACAATCTTGGCTCACTGCAACCTCTGCCTCCCAAGTTTAAGCAATTCTCCTGCCTCAGCCTCCCAAGTAGCTGGGATTAGAGGGGCTCACCACCATACCCGGCTAATTTTGTATTTTTAGTAGACATGGGGTTTTACCATGTTGGTCAGACTGGTCTTGAACTCCTGACCTGAAGTGATCCACCCACCTTGGCCTCGCAAAGTGCTGGGATTACAGGCATGAACCATTGCACCTGGACTTTTTATGACTGAATAATATTCTATTGTATGTTGCTGGCATGCAATGGTGCATTCTCTTATAAAGCATTCTCTTCTCATCCTTTTTATTTCTGTAAAGTTGGTAGGAATGTTCCCACTTTCATTCCAAATTTTAGTAATTTGAGTCTTGTCTCTTTTTTGTTGATCTAGTTAAAGTATTGTCAATTTAGTTATTTAGAACCAGTTTTTGGTTTTGCTGATTTTCTGTTTTTCTATTTTCTATTTCGTTTATCTCTGCTGTAATCTTCATGATTTCCTTCTTTCTACTAGTTTGAGTTTAGTTTGCTCTTTTACTAATTCCTTACTGTGTGCAGATAAGTTGTTGATTTGAGATCCTTCTGCTTTTTTAATGTAGTCATTTACAGCTATAAATTTCCCCCAAGCACTGCTTTCGATTCACCGCATGCTGTAAGTTTTGGGATGTTGTGTTTTTGTTTTCATTGTCTCAAGGCGTCTTCTAATCTACCTTGTGACTTCTTTTTAGACCCACTGGTTGTTTAAGAGTGTGTTAAGGCTGGGCGCGGTGGCTCACGCCTGTAATCCCAGCACTTTGGGAGGCTGAGGCAAGTGGATCATGAGGTCAGGAGTTCAAGACCAGGCTGGCCAACATGGTGAAACCCCATCTCTACTGAAAAAAAAAAAAAAAAAAAAAAATTAACCAGGCGTGGTGGTGCATGCCTGTAATCCTAGCTACTCAGGAGGCTGAGACAGAATTGCTTGAACCTGGGAGGCAGAGGTTGCGGTGAGCTGAGATCATGCCACTGCACCCCAGCCTGGGCGACGGAGCAAGACTCTGTCTGGATTCGGGGAGGGGAAGAGTGTTAAGATCCTTTTGTAGTTGATGACTGTGATGGGGTGTTCACGCACGTGTGTGAGGTGTGTCATCCTCAAACCCTGTTATGTTGGCACGTTAACCATCTGACGTGAAAAAGAAAAGAGAGTGCGTTAACTTCCACATATTCATGAGTGTTCCAGTTTTTCTTCTATGGATTTATAATTTTATCCTATTGTAGTTGGAATGATACTTTATATAATTTCAATTTTTAACAATTTATTGCTGGGCATGGTGGCTCATACCTATAATCCCAGCACTTTGGGAAACCAAGGCAGGGAGATCACCTGAGGTCAGGAGTTCAGGACCAATCTGCTTAACATGGTAACACCCCATCTCTACTAAAAATACAAAAATTAGCCAGGCATGGTGGCAGGTGCTGAAATCCCACCTACTCGGGAGGCTGAGGCAGGAGAAGCACTTGCACCTGGGAGGCGGACGTTGCAGTGAACCGAGACTGCACCACTGCACTCCAGCCTGGGCAACAACAGCAAAACTCCGTGTTAAAAAAAAAAAAAAAAATTAAGACTTTCTTTATGGCCTAACATATAGTCTATCCTGGAAAATGTTCCATGTACACTTGAGAAGAATGTGTAGTCTGCTGCTGCTGGTTTGAGTGTTGTGTATATGTCTACTCAGTCTAATTAGTTTATAGTATTGCTCAAGTCCTCTTTCCTTCTAGAGTTTCTGTTTGGTTGTTCTTATCCATTATTGGAAATGAGGTATTGAAATCTCCAATTGTGTATTTCTCATTCGATTACGTCCATTTTTGCTTCATATATTTTGGGTGTTTTAAGTGTGTATGTGTATACAATTGTTATATCTTGACAAGTTGAAGCTTTTGTCAGTGTATAGTGGCCTTGTTACTGTTTTGACTTAAAATCTATTTTGTCTGATAATACTGTAGCCATTGTTCTATTTTCATGGAATAACTTTTTCCAGCCTTTTACTTCCAACCTTTTTGTATTTTTGTATTCAAAATTTGTCTCAGCCGGGTGAAGTGGCTCACGCCTGTAATCCTAGCACTTTGGGAGGCCAAAGCGGGTGGGTCACTTAAGGTCAGGAGTTCAAAACCAGCTTGGCCAACATGGTAAAACCCTGTCTCTACCAAAAATACAAAAAAAAAAAAAAAAAAAAAAAATTAGCCAGGGGGGGGGGTAGATACCTGTGATCCCAGGTACTCAGGAGGCTGAGGCAGGAGAATTGCTTGAACCTGGGAGGCGGAGTTTGCAGTGAACTGAGACTGCACCACTATACTCCAGCCTAAGCAACAGAGTCAGATTCCACCTTAAAATAAAATAAAATTTGTCTCTACAGGATGGGCGTAGTGGCTTATGCCTGTAATCCTAGCACTTTGGGAGGCCAAGGCAGGTGGATCACCTGAGGTCAGGAGTTTGAGACCAGCCTGGCCAACATGGCAAAACCCCAGCTCTACTAAAAATACAAAAATTAGCTGGGTGTGATGGTAGGCGCCTATAATCCCAGCTACTTGGGAGACTGAGGCAGGAGAATTGCTTGAACCCAGGGGGCAGAGGTTGCAGTGAGCCAAGATTGTGCCACTTCACTCCAGCCTAGGTGAAAGAGCGAAACTCCGTCTCAAAAA